>NC_090885.1:31514593-31529593 GCF_036669925.1 Montipora capricornis
AAAGGCGAAGCGACTGCGCCACACCTATAGTATTATGTTTTAAAGTTAAGGAGTGGGACATGCATGCAGCGATAGCATTTAGATCCTACGTCGTAGGAGTGCTTTTGAGAACTGGCATACCATAATCTGAGGACTGAACGGCATGCAAGTAGCATATACTCACGAAACCAACTTGTTGCATGCTATCGTATAGGCTATCGTATAATTATCACTCTTAACTATTTATCTTCCGCTTAGCTTCAACGAAACACAGGATTTGGCTTACTTGACTGCTGAGCAGGCAGACAATGCTATCAAAAGAAGGCGTGGGAACAAAATGAAGATGTGGCCAAGGACTTTTTGGCGTTTGATCGCGATGGAAATGGAATTGTTACAAAGAAGGAGTGAGGAAAGTCTTGTATAAGTACCAGATCCCTCTGAACAAAGAAGAATTTAAAAGCCTGTGGAACAAGTAAGTTACAACTTTCATCATTTTTTTTGGGATTACAGGGTCTGGTTTTAGGAGGAGAGGCGCTCCGAACAAATGTGTTGGAGGGAGTGGGAAGAAGTTAGTTATCTGTTTTTAGTCCTGTGTCTCAGACAGATAATATCAATGAACAGGCCGTACTTAGATTGTTTAGAATTTGCAGAGTAATTCCTTTTCAAATCTGTAATAGAAGACCCTTTTTTAACTTTTTAAATCATTCGTGTTTTTAGATGTGAAACGTGTGTTACGGCGTAGCTTTTTCATCACATGTTGATCTCTCTAGGTATGACACAGATCAGAATGGTTATGTAGACCATCAGGAGTTTTTGGCAAGGTTGGGAGGGGAACTGGTGCCCGGGGACATGCATGGGCCGAAGTACAATGATTACAGAACAGAGCCATCAGGTATGGAAAGTATGCCACAAGAACCAACAGGTTTGTGTTTGGATTCACTCCAATTAGGGTCGTTATCAATAAAATCAAGGACAGATGCTTCGACCACTTAGATAGAACGAGCCAATTTAAAAGTGATTCACTCCAATTAGGGGTCGTTATCAATAAAATCAAGGACAGATGCTTCGACCACTTAGATAGAACGAGCCAATTTAAAAGTGAAGAATGAAACTGGCGTAGCGCGAGGAAAACAAGTTTCATTTCCGTTTGGTTGACAAGTTGGTTATACACGATGCTTAATGTAGCAATGCTTTTTGGAAATTGCTGCTATTTAATATCACAATGTTTGGTTTAATGTCCTTAATGTTTCCTCACTGCCAGGACATGCATGTGGCAGCCACATGGAATCAAGCAAAGGCTACGTCGTTCATTTCAGCTCTCGAGGTTGAACAGCGATTACGGTAAGCTTGCCAAATATGGATTCTCCGACTTAATCAAGTAACTTCTTGCAAATAAAAAAAAACACTTCAACAAGATGAACGTTCGTTAAATTACCCTTTAAATGTTTGTAAAGTCCTTTCCTATAGGTAAAGCTCACGAATTCTTTTTTACCGTTTCATTAGCCAAAACGGCGTGGAATGTGAATTAGGGCATTGCTTGTTTTAATGTGTTGGGATCCGGGGATTTGGATTAAGGGTGAAAAACCCTGTAGCAATCTTTTAGCAATTATTTTTCTTTGTTCAATGATAGTTTACACGGCTGCGAAAAGCTTAAGGGAGCAAAGTAGTTAGAAGAAACAAATAAGCGATTACTCTCTCCGTCGGGATATGAATGGTTTTCTGGCCAATGTACTGAAATCATTAGTATCAACCGTCGGTCAACTCAATGGTCAGAACGCCGGCGACAATCTTTTTCCACGCAGCTCGATCAAGCGTATGCTATAGAGCCGGAAGGGATGATGTCGCCTGCAAACTGAAGTCCTTTTTTACTGAGCCTGTGTGATTTCGAGGTCGAACATCCACAGATGGTTTGAAGGGGTGATTGAGATCTCCATCTAAGATTGATAAACTCTCAGAAGATTGATGTAGGTCCCATCATCCACGATCGGTCCTGTCGAAGCGAACAGTTTGGCTCTTGGTTTAAGAACCCACATAAAATAATGGGTTACAAAAATTCGAACTTTTAAGGCTAGCATCGTAAGGTTGGGTTTCCATATTTTCTCAAGTTTCTTGCAAACCAAATCTTTTTTTGTAACCAAGTGGGACGTTCATTGAGCGAGTTTGTAACTTAACATTAAGTTATTTCCTTGCATGACTCGTCCTCTTATTGCTCTATTGCATCTGTGATGTTAGGGTGGAAACTCTTTAACGGTTTCTGACTAAACACTTGACCTGGTTTCAGGGATCGTTTTCGGGATGGATATGAAAGTTTAAGAAAAGCCTTTGAGACAGTGGACTCTAACAGAGATGGCTACATATCAAGACAAGAGCTACAGAAGGTTTTGTTTGATTTTCATTACTTCTTGGATGGTGTACAGCTCAATATTCTGCTCGACAGGTTGGTATATAAAAAGTAATTTTATTCGAGGTCAGATAATTTGGAATTGTTTTCTTTTCGCACTTTCCATACTAATTGCAAATTCAGAATAGCATCTCCGGTTTTCTTACACTCGTATCGAGACTCGGCCATGTTATTCTGCCCATCAAAATATCCAGGATAGGCTACCAAAAATCCAACATGCATATGACTGAATCAAGGAATCGAATCCAAGCCACAATATCCTGCTTAACATTGTGCTTACTTTACTTCTCAAATTCCGGAGTTTGTTTCAATTGACCAGTCTTCCTTTGGGGTTATCTTCATGCACAAGGTTACATAGGAGTATGATTTTAAGTGCAATATTTGTTCTCATGTATTCCACTTGTAATGGAAATGGTAAACATACTTTCCTCAAAACAAGCAAAAATACCACCTGAGGACCTTATGGATCTAATCTTCTTCTTAGGTGTGGTTTGTCGCATAAAAATAAGCTGTCCTACGAGAAATTTCTCAGCGCGTTCCAGGACCACAGGCTCGCAGGATATGGCCGCGTAACTTTGGATGCTCCTCGCAAAGTTGCCACACCTGTGGTATTTGAGAGACACGAATCTCTCACTCCAGACGCAGCCATTAATAAACTAAGAGGCAAAATTGGTGAAAATGCAGAGACAATCCAGAAGGTAAGAGAAAGGCATTTATGGAAGAGAGCGATTGAGCTAAGTGTTTGTCGTCAATAAAAAATGGATGAAAATTCTCTTTTATAGTTTATTTCTCTAGTACTCGATCGATAACTGTGGTCGACAGGCATGAGCATGACCTTACATGTTAACAGATCTTTTGAGTTTCGGTTGAAAGCAATTTTCAGCCCTTTTTCTAAATCTCTATAATGTTTGTGCATGTTGCTGTCCAGGTTTAATCAGCTTTCCTGGCTGGGTTCATGTTTTTTTTTGTATGTGTGTGTGCTGAGTCCGATTAGTGAGACTCATCTTTTAAGGTAAATCCTTCTTCTCACCCAAAATAGATAGAAATGCCTAGCTGACCATTACCTACTAGTAGCATGCCTATTTAAAGCGAATAACTGTGCTCAAGAAGTGACTACAGTAAATGTAAAAATAAGAGTACTTTGCACAATGTGGAAATGCACTTGGCAACGAAGTCAACTGACCGCCAATCATCCTAATAAGCTGAAACGAAACCGTTCAAAAGAAACGGAACCAACTTAAGGGAGGCAACCAGATAGTTATTTACAAAGAGTGCTAGAGTTGAAGAAAAGAAATCCATTTGGCGCTCACAACAGGAATTGAACCCGAGTCAAGCGCATGGAAATCCAATATGCCAGTAGCCAATGTGTCGGTGCCTCCCTATGCACTGTATCCTTGAGTCAACCTTAACGCGTATCTTTCTATTTTTAGAACTAACCCTTCAACAATAGACCAATTTCGATATATAAAATTCAGTCCAAAACAAAAAGCATCATCTCGAGGCTCTGGGGAATAAACTCACAAATCCTTATATTTATTCCCCAGAGCCTCGAGATGATGCCTTTTCTTTAGGACTGAATTTTAATGTATCGAAATTGGTCTATTAAGAGACTAACATTTACATCAATTTACATCATTTTGCAGAATTTGCATACATTGTTTTTGCTATTTTTGTCTTGTTTAACAATGACTTTATTGTGATTGGCCATTTTAAACAGTGCGTGCAGAACCGAAGAACTCGTAACGTTCTAAAAATAGAAAGATTTGTGCAAAGGTTGACTCGTAGGGCTTTTATGGGAGAGAATCGTTCTTACTCATGGCCTCCTGGATATGCAAAGTTGTACATTTGAAATTTCGCATAATTAAACTTGCGACCTTGATTGTAGCGTCAGGCAGATCCCGGAATAGACCTTTTCGGCTTGTACATTTTGTTTTCCCAATACAGATCATGTGGTAATACTCAGGAGGTTTGGTCTTTTGTTTTGTTCATTAAAATGAGGGCATGCAAGCATGAATATGGCTGCATGCACTCTTTTTAATGAACAAAACAAAGGACCAAGCCTCCTGAGTATTATCACATGATCTGTATTGGGAAAACAAAATGTACAAGCCGAAAAGGTCTATAGATAACGAATTAGTTACTTAATTTAACATCTTGCTCACATTTGGAAAACCACATACATGGAAGTCTCGCATATCATTATCAGCAATCTAGATATGTGATGTACCTACTTGGAATCCGTGGGTTGGTTATTGGCAAAAAATCAGTAATGGTGGATACCAATACAACTGCATGGCCTTAATAGGCCTTTTGCAGTTAGTGATCACATGGTACAAAAACCGCCATACTGGAACGCAAATTGCGTACTGGGACATCTTAAACAAAGCAATTTAATTTAAATTTTCTGACTCTATTCTTTGAAAATGAGAAAACACCCAGTTGAAGCTGACTTACACGTCATTCCTCCGAGGGCCAAACGTTTGTTATAGTGTTTGACTGTTTGGTTATTCTTGTGTGTATTCCCTCGTCAATTAAAGGCGTCATTCCTTCCCTCACTCATCAGTGCTTTGTTTCTATCCTTAGGCTTTTGCCGCTTTTGACCGAGAGGGAAACGGACTGATTTCCAAAGAAGATTTACATCAAATAATCAACGCGTTCTGCTTTGTCATGTCTGATAAACAATTCCAGGTAAAACAATTCCACTAGTAGTAAAGCCAGAAGAAACTCCCTCACTCATTGCTTTGCCTTTTAATCAGTTATTAAAAAAAAAAAAAATGACCGCGCGGGTGAATGCTACCTTTTAAGGTGTTATGTCTAGCATAAGCAGCCACCCTAATTCAGGCAGCGTTTACACGAATGCCGTTTCATTTGTAACCGCATCGCTTTCGATTCAGTTACGCCTTCTGTCTACACGACACTGATCAAGACCGTTCCCGAAACAGGGTCGATTTGAAAACGCTGCCAAAAGTGGAGCATTTTGAAAACAGTACGGTTTCATCTGTCGTGTAAATGACGAAACCGCATCGATTTGAATGGGGTTACTATTTTTGCGCAAAACTTGCATTGTTGGATTCCAAAATGGTGAATCTTACACGCAGTGCAGAACTCACTTATTCCATCACGACTTTGATTTCTGGTTTCAGTTAGCTTTTTCAATTTTCAATAAACATAGGAAGCAACTTTCTGAAATGTTTACAATTTTTCTGTTTTTCAAAGTTATAAAAAAAAAAAAAAACAAACAACGAAGCGACGTCTCTGGGTTCGACCTGGAAGAACTCGTGTATGCATGTGGTGGGACAATTTGTGGAAGATATTGTCTCCCTTTCGTCTGTGATGTGTTCGGCATGACGTAAACACTACGAAAACGGTTTCGTGTAAACAGTTCCAAACTGCATCGAATTTGACGCTGTTTTCAAGTCATGAAACCGGGTTCGTGTAAATGCTGCTTCAAATATACGCGGGGTTGTTTTCGACAGTTCAATCTGCGAGGACTAGTTGGCAGTTAAGTCATGAATCGTGTAGTAATTATTCAGCAGTCATTTTGGTTTGTTTTAAGCCTTAACTGTTGATTCTCTCCGGGTTTAATATGTGACTTGGTTACCATCTTGTGTAGGCACTGTTAAAGAAGATAAACCTCACTGAAGGGGGCTTCCTGTCTTATGAAGATTTTTTCAACAGCTTTCAAAAATCGGACGCCGAGGTAAGAAGTTAGACAGGAAAGAGAAGCAGGGAAACCAATCTGACACGCTTGAAACCTTGAAAAGATTACACGAATAGCCAATTAATGCTTTCGGAGATGTTTTTCCCAGAGAAGAGCAGGAGGGTTTACTCCCGGAGAAACACGTATTTCAACTTGACACTGATTTTCCCACACTTCGTTAGGAATGCAAGAAGAAATGCAAAGATTATTTTCAAATTTACTATATAGTCTAATGGTTGTGTCGTAAACATGCTTTCTGAGTTGTCTGTTGAAAGTCAACCCTTACTGGAGAATAACAACAACAACTTATATTGTGTAGCCGCCATAAACTTTTGACCCAATCTGGTTTGGTCGTAGGCAAGTCGCAGGTGGCTGGAGAACCTTTGTCCCTCACCCGACAAACGCCAAAAAACTGCTGATCAAGCCAGCAAGCGACCTCGTGGGATAACTGACGCCGAGGTGGAAAAGAAAGTTCGAGAAGTTGTTGTAGCAAGATTTTATAGCTTGGCAAAGGTAAACGAGCAGTTTCATGATTGTTTAAGGTAAATTATGATACATTTGAGAATATGAGTTTTGTCGGTACATGGAATGGGTATTTGACAGTGTCGGGATATCATTCATTTATTAAAAACTGAACTACGCATATCAGGTTTCCAGCATTTTCATTGGCTCGCTGGATACAGGCTATCAGTTCATATAACTGCTGTACCTAATATGGGCAATGAACGCGTCAACAATAAAGCGAGCTGAAAACATTTTTGCAGCTCTTTTATAAAATTACACTTTATTTTAGGGTGCATAATTACAGTAAAAGAACTGTACTCTCCCTTATGGCCCTATTTAACGAAATACCAATAACTAAAATATTAAATTAATAAATTACTCAAATACTAAAATATTAAGGTACTAAGCTACGAAATACGAAATACTAAAATACTAATTGAGAAGTAGTTAAATATTATAAAACTACAAACTAAAAATGTCACCATATAAGCCAAAAAACTCTGTCAATCCTAAAGGTGTCAGGCGTAAATTTGCACATTATTAAATCAAAGTAACTTCTCCTGAATTTTTTTGCACTTGAAAAACAGACAAAGTCTCTATTACTGGTAACAACATTCCAAAGTTTAACAGCATTATAAAAGAACATGCGCTTCATGCTATTTGTTCGTGGAAGAGGAAGGCGATAAGGTAACCGAGACCTTGTATCATATAGCTTATTGAATTTGAGGTAAAATGTCATATAGCTTATTGAGCTCTGAGGTAAAATGGCCGGCAAAAGCCGTTTTGGACCAGAATTGACCGAGGCAGAAGTCGATTCTTTAGTCGACAATACTATACCCCCAGGAACACCAAAAAAGCCACAAAATTTTGCATGAAAATATTCAATGGTGCGTATCTGAATTTTTTAATGTCTATATAATTATTAGTTTAATCAGGAACATCTTTTTGGCAACGTTTTTGGCTCGTCTAATTTTTTTACAAAGCCATTTTGTGCTAAATAAATCAACTTGGAAGAGTTGTTGATCCTGGAGCTTTTAATAAAACAATTATTCCACTCGGGCATGCTGGATATAAAATGATTCTAGCCAACTCGACGCTATGCACCTCGTTGGCTATCTGTAACCCGTCTCATATTCAACAAGCGCGAATGGAATAATTGTTTATTAAATTCCTTAAAGTGCCTATAAACCCGAATTTTTTGTTTTTCTTCGAGAAATCTTTGTATCGCTCTGAGCAAAATGGCGCAAAAAGTTTTGTTTTTGGTTAAAACCGGAATTTTTTACGAATTTTCAAAGTGACGGAAACGCGAGATTCGAAAACCCATTACCCAGCTGGTGAGCTTGCCGAAAGGGAATGGGTCGAGTGTAATTCGTGACGTAAAACCCGGACTGTGAGTTTCGCAAGTTGTGGCTTCCATCAGAGGTGAAGCTATGCCTGAGAAATGTGTTGTTTTCGGTTGTAGCAATGTTCGGAGTAAAGAGAAAGGGATACTGCTTCATCCCATGCCGTTTTACGGTAAAAGTGAAAGCGAAAAGCAAAAGTAAGTTTGCCGTCTTCATGTGGGTGTTGAAGCACCAGGTCGCTAGTCAGAGCTTCGACGCAACCTTCTAACTCGCAACAGCAGTAACACTCATAGCCTGCGAACGCAGACGTATTTCCGGCGGTCGTTTCTCTCCCCCGAAAAGTAACGTCTGCGAGTTCGAGCTGCAAAACGATTTCTGTGACGTAAGATCTTTTGTTAGGTTTTTGACCAATCAAATTGTATGATAGAAGCAAGCTCGAGTTACTCTTGCGCGACTTCGCGCAATTTCGTGTCTGAAATACAAGCCATACAGGTAAGATTCTCAGTTGTGGAGCGTGATTATGAGTGATATAAACAACCATGAACAAAACTCCCAAGAAGATTTCTCACGATTGTGAATGCTGCATTCTTTGTAGAGGGAAGTTTTCGGCGGCTAAGGAGAAGATGCGTGTGTTTGGTAAAAGCAATGTTGACATATGTTCTTTGGTATATCGTGCCACAAACGTTGATCTTTCTGTTTACGTCGACTGTGAAAAGCTGGCCATTTGTCGCACGCAGTGCTACAATCGTATTGTGCGATTCAATAATGCCCTGCAAAAAGTGGACGAAATTAGCGAAGAAACTAGGGGATATTTTGGCGGTAGTGTTTCCCTTCGTGTAAAAAGGATGGCGAAAGACAATTGCAAGACACTAGGCATGATTGATCAAGTTACATGTAGCTTATATCAATTGTTTATTGTAGAATTTCATTATTATATGATACATGTTCAATCTGCACTGATCGTAGTTAGCAAAAGCTAGTCGAGGCGAGCAGTGGTTACGCGTGTATGAAAGAGAGAACAGGCTACGGTATTCAGTTGTGTTTCACCGACAAGACATTGTAGAACGAACAGGTATACAAATAACTAGTGTACAAAGCATAGCATGCAATCAACTAAAACAAGTAAATATCTAAACTCAATAGAAAGTGCAAATATCAGAAGCCAAATTATTAAGTATTTTTGTTATTAAGACAGATAAATCAATACAGTCATTTTCTTCTGAAAGTCTTTGGAGTAGGATACTGTGGTTTTTAATTTTAAAATTGTTTTTGGATAGATGGCGAATTTCACGAGGTAAACTATATATGGTGTTTTTACACCATATATTGAAAATGATTTAATTTGTTTGTCAATTCTTGAGGGTTTAACAAAATAGTCACCTCTTGAAGATGATCTTGTTTTATATGAATAAATGCTTGCTTAAGAAATCAATAAATCAGCATTATTTGGAGTCGATAAATTGTTAGATATGTCATGCATCAGAACAGCTGCAACTGATTTACGAGAATGGGGGACTGCACGGAGACGTACTAGAGACTTAAACACTTATCAGTGACAAATAACATGAGCCTCGTCGACAGTAACTGCTCTGACAGATTTCCGGTACAACTCGCTCATTGCCATTTTCCTCCATGTTTCGTATCCAAGCCATAGTTCAGGTAATCCGAAGACAATTGAATATTCCCCATTCTTTACTTCTTTCGTTTGTTTTACGGTGGCTATTTCAGCCAAAGATACGGCAGTGATTCCCAGGGAATTTAGCCGCAACACTTGATCTTTTATCAGGCTGTTAAGCGGAGAAATCACGACGATGATATTTAATATTCTGGTCAGTTGACTGCAAGCACGAGTAAACCAACGGCAAAGCATGGTAAATCAACGACTTTCCAAAATCCGTTGGAAGATTACAAAAATATCCTTCTTCTCTTGAACAATGTATTTGATGGACTCCTCCTGGTGCATATTCAAACTGTCAAATCCAAAAACATTGCAAACCTGGTTGAACGCGTCGTTGAACGCTTCTTCCAGTGTGTCCGTCATTTTTTCTCCACGAGAATACGTGGTTATACCGCGCACGAATCCTGCGAGTTAGTTCTGGATTTTGTAGAGCTAAACGGTGATTGGTGAATAATTCTTACGTACGCAGACGTTACTTTTCGGGGGAGAGAAACGACCGCCGGAAATACGTCTGCGTTCGCAGGCTATAACACTCACTGATATTTTGTAAAAATTGAAGGTCACAATTTCCACACTGGCACCTGCATTTAAATAAAGAAAGACACATACAAATAATGTTTAGGGCATGGAAATTTAGCTGTAACAGTATTGATGTAGTCGACATTCTAACAAGTTCGCACATGTTGATAGCAACAGCGGGAGTGAGATCGCTACAACTTACCAGTCTCGGACTTCTTCTGTACCATTTAGGCGCTTTTGGAGTGTCTTCTCTAGGGCCTCTTCCTCCTTTCTTTCTTATTCGTACAACTCTAGCCACTCTTCGTCCGCTAGGGGATCGTCAGCATATGCCTCGTGCGTGTCTTCCTCATCGCTGCCCGCAAAGCTCGAGTTTGGCGAACCTTCAACTTCCAGCTCGTAATCTTCCATTTCTGAAACTTCCGTATCTGAACCGGAGGACAGAATGAAGTCGTTCGAAGCCATTTCTTGATTAACACGTACGGTGGTTACAAACGTCAGCCGAACAGAAATTGTTTTCACCGGCACGCAGGAAAAACTACAAAACTACGCGTCTCCTCTGTTGATTTGCCTGATGCTAATGTCCGGGAATTACGTCACTAGGCCCATTCTCCCTTTTAACTGGTCGCGGGCAGAGAAAACTGCACTTTAAAAATTCGTAAAAATTTCCGGATTTAACCAAAAACAAAAATTTTTGCGCCATTTTGCTCAGAGCGATACAAAGATTTCTCGAAGCAAAAAAATCATTTTCGGGTTTATAGGCACTTTAAACTCCAAAACTTTGGAAGAACGAAATTCCAGTGAAAAAAGAGAGAAATTCCGAGCGAAATCGAAAAGTTTTGATGAAGATGCGATGTTGTGTGTGGTCAGACAGACGTAGGCTCATCACAAAAACATTTCTTGCCTTTTGGCGTACTTCTAAACGTCGGAATTGATCCAAAGTTTCTACAAAAAAAGTCTATTTTCATTTTTGGCTTTATTCAGAGAGAAATTTCGCTTTCCCGCGAAAACGATTTTAGCTTAGCAACGCTTAAAACAGTGAACAGCGTTGAATGCGCGCTCTGATTGGCTACTCAAGATCCGCATATCCTTTGCTATTCACCTCCGAGCAATCCGCGCGTGATTTGCGCCCGAAAATATTACAATCGTTGCAGGAATAAATGAGTTAAAATCATCTTTTTTGTGTTATATTATCTTACTTCTTTAGTATTTGCTAAAACAAGTATTCACCTCAGTGACGGTAGATAGTTGTTAATTATTCGAGGAGCGAATAGAATATAATCACTTTTTAAAGACCAATGAATTGGAGAGGAATTGGTTGAAATTGCCCCCAATGGAACCAGTTCCAATTTTCACGCACGGTTTTTGAATACTGTAATGAAGTATCTCCAATTTAAAATGTATAAGAATTGCACTCAGGGGGATTTCCGAGAAGGTACTTCCTTTTTTTCAATTTGCGCGTACTGTTAATAGTTCAAGAATCGTTTTATTTTTTTTTTTCGGCAGTGTTTTCGTTTCGTTTCGCGCGTTTGTTTCTAGTGGGGAACCCGTTCCCTGTTCCGACATTCTGAAAACCATCTCTTGAAGTAGCGTTTAAAAATAGCGTGACTTCATCGTGCGATTTACTTTATTCGGTAATCACTTCTTTAAGTTACTCAAATGGTGCGATCCCTGCTAACTGAGCTGGCTTAAGGACGGTGCCTACTATTGTTATTGCGCATACGTTCTGCGCATCTCAAGGTATTCGGGTTTCCTATCGGTGGTGCTTACTTATAATTTTTCAGCGGTTTAAAACTATCCGGAGAAAGTAGATCTTAGTAAGTATTCTTAGTATCCAAAAGGAAAATGGGGGGTAACCATGCATTTTTGAGAGATAATTAAGCTTCATTTTGAGAAAGAACGCCATACATTGCTTTGTATTTTAAAGCTTTTTACAAATATTATTCATCTTTGAAAAATGCGTGGTTACCCCTAATTTTCTTTTTGGATTTCAATAACACCTGTTAAGATCTACATTTCGTGCATAATCACACGCCGGGGCAAAAATATCTTTAATTAGTAGGCACCGTCCTTAAAACATGAATAACAATATCCGATGCAGGGTGTCGAGTTCTTTTTTTCCCCCTACCTTTTGGAGTGATTCCTATTTCCTCCTACTTCGTTAAGAAAACCTCCTATTTTTCCCATTTTTTTGTTCATGCTGTACAAAACTTTTATGCTACTTAATAAAAGGATTTATAATAACCTCAAGCTTAGTAAACCCTGTAACACATTTCATTTTTTGGAAGAAAAATGCGCTGAGGGGTATGTGCCTTGAGAGGCAATTTCCTTTTATTTACACTAAAATACGGATTAATTTGTGACCTTTTTATTGTAAATGTTGATTTCAAGAAAACTTAACTCAAAAAAAGAAAAAAAATATAGTGTTAATATCGTGTCAATATAGTGTTGGAGAGCTGTTGCATTTGAAGCAGGTGTACTTTCTTTAACAGTGCTGTACCCACCGGGTGTTATAAAGGTGACTGTTATGTCATGGAAGGATAAGTGACAGTTGAATCTTCAATGTCATTTTGAGATTAAATATGGAACACAATATTTGTCAAACCGATTTGCATAACATTTTTAAAATAAAGTTAGTAAGGATGGAACGGGAGGTAGTGAAGATCGTAGGATTGTGTGGAAGTCAATAATGCTGTTTAAGCTACTTGTAAAATCTCCTGTTTTTCTCCTATTTTTTCACGTTTTTTCTCCTATTTTCTTGAGCCGATGTGTTGCTTGACACCCCTGCTGATGGATTGATAAATAACTTGCGTTTTGTAAGAACTCGCATGATGTCGAGTAAAATTGAGGAGGCAGCGTGGCCGAGTGGTTAGGGCCCGTGCCTTGAGATCCAGAGATCCTGAGTTCAAGACCCTGTTCTGACCACTCACTGAATTTGTTTCAGGTAGTCCCTGGTTCAATTTCCTGGCGCACTTGTAAAATAGCCAACTGGTTTGGAAAGATCATCGCACATAGATAAGCGACTTACGCAGATCATAGATACAAACAAACCCAGCTGGCGTTGTATCTTACTTGGTAGTGCAAGTACAATGCAATGCAATCCCCTTCAAGTCTGCGTTTTTCAAGCTTTCTTGCACCTGCGTAACTTGCTTATCTGACCGCGATTCTTGCCCATTACACCGTTACAATATATTAAATGTTATGTATTCTAAACTCATGGTCAAATAGGAGGGCATTTTGCTTCCCATATAGTTCGACAATGAGTCAAATTTCTTCTTGAACGCACAAGAGATATAAACATTTCGTGCAACATTTTATTGCATACAACAAGTTTGGCACCTTAAGTAAAATACTGCTTTCCATTCTTTAACAAGCAGCGTAGCAGATTGGTTAGTTCGCTTGCCTTAAGGTTCGGAGATATCGGGTACAAGGCCCGTTCTGACTACTAGCGAAAGTTCCTCGTAGTCTCTGCTTAAACTTCTTGGCTCTGCGTGTAAATCACCAACTGGTTTGCTTCCGGTCATGTGATATACTGTGTCATTAACAAATGTGTCGTTGGTTGTGAAGGGAAACTATAAGGAAAGTTAAATCAAGTGATAATGTTTTTCGGTCGTTGAATCTAACTTTGTTCGGTGGTTTGGCTTGGGCCAGACATGTGTCCTGGTTTTTATCCCGCGCAATTGATCACGTTCTAATGATCTTCTGAACCAGTGAGATCGTCGCATCATCGCCGATCACAACACAGTGTTGGCCACCATTGTTTAATATGGTTCATCTGTTTTTCATCAACTTAGATGACACCGTTTGGCCAAAATTTCTACCTTATTTCCTCTCTGTGGCCGTATTTCGACGCGCTATAAACCCCAGTAGACCCCGAACTTTGCGAATAACATCGAAAGTCACCATGTTTACCCTTGCGGTGAAATTCTTAAAGTTAACTGATTTCTCCCTTTGAAATAAGTTTAATTCGTCAAGCAACTTGTTAATCTTAAGCTTAAAGATTAGCTTTTTAGCATGAAATTATGAAGAGAACGGCCTCATAAACTCTTCACTAAATTGACCGGGCGAAAGCTATTTTATTCATTATATTCCTCACTTCTATTCTGACTTCTTTGATCTTCCAGCAGTAAACTATCGGGTTCAATAAGGAATTAAGAAAAACGAAAGTCAACGAAGAGAAGTATACAACTTCGTTTGGTGGCGATGGCACAGAAGATGCTTCTCTTAATCCGATCACAATTAAATATGGTAGATAGCAAACAATCAATGCTAACTGGACCCAAAATACGCGAAACACTGACTTTCTGTATCGCGTCAGCCACAGTGGAATTCTCTTACATACTTGTGGTTGCCTCGTAATAATTTGACACTGTGCTTGCACTCGATTCTTGCTCAAAGTTAGGAATGTTTTTGTGTAAGAAAAGAGCGAGATAACTGCACTCAATACTATTACTGCGTAGAAAACCTTCAAGCTCATGTGGCTATTACAAATGTGCACAGTTGAAAAGGCACAGCCCAAAATCCACGAAAAAGAAACCAGTACACAGACTCGCTTCACAGTGACAACTTGTGGGTACCTAATCCGACATAAGAGCGCTAGAAGTCTGTCCACGCTTATCGCAGTAATTATCAACACAGAAACACCAATGAAACAATAACCTGTAGCGGGGTAAACTTTCTTTGTGTAGTGAAGAAGTTGCCCTTGGTCCTTCGCGGTAGCTATGAGATGAGCAACGAAAGAAGGTTGTGCAATCACACCTACGCAAAGGTCAGTGATGGCTAAGCTGCGGAACAAGAGCTTCGACGGCAAGTGAAGTGAAGACACCTTGTTGAGAGCAACTTGGATAAGAGAATTTCCCAGAATTATGGAGAAAGATAG
>NC_090885.1:31534593-31537093 GCF_036669925.1 Montipora capricornis
GCGTAAAAAATTAATGGTACTTTCGGGGGAGGGGGCCGTTACGTTCGGAATTCTACGGCAGTTTATCTGGAAGGGAGAGACTGGTTTCTAGTTCTTAGTTCCTCGCAATCAAATTTCGCGAAAGTGTTGGTTCTTTTGTGATTATACACCTTATTCCAAAATGGCCGCTATTTAAATATTCTTTTGTTTTTATTTAAATTAGCCCTTGATGCCTCGTTCTTAAGCTTAAAATTCAAAAGAATGATTTATCTTGAACGAGGCCACAAGGGCCAATTTGTATCCGCATAAATCAGCGGCCATTTTGGAATAAGGTATATACTGATAAACAGAATATCAGTATAAAAAATTGCAGGTTCACATTTTACATGGTAGGCGAGTTGGAATATTCGGAAAATCACTGCAATTTTGAATCACCATTTGATCTCATTCGCAGGCATTTACGGACCAAGACCCTCGCTTCACCGGGACAATTGATGGCAGTACCCTGCACGAAATACTTAATGAGCATGCGTTCCGTATGACCAACGATCAGTTTAACCATATTTGGAATCAGTTCGACAAGAATTCAGAAGGAAAAGTTGATTATAGAGAGTTCCTTAAAGTGTTTTCCACGCGAGCTGGAGTTACGCGGCCTGCGGCTACATCGCCCCAACTTCGGTCGCGTGAAATACGGGTAAGAGTTGACAGTATTACACCCTCCCCTCTTTTCCCCCACCTAATAGCTCAACCAGTTAAATAATAAAGGTTTTTTTTCCAGTTACTAATCCTGTAACCCGGCTACATTTGGTTTTGATTGTGAAAGTGGCTTTACATCTTTCTGTGATAGTTTCTTTTTTTTTCCAGTTTAGATAAACTTCGTAAAATGAATCAAACTCAAGTTTATCTTGTATATGCTCGACGGTGAGCACGTTTTTTGTGGGTAAACAGGGATCCCCACCTCGTCGGTGTACCTTTGCTTGGTGGTGTTTATGCATTTCCAAGACCATTTTTTTTTCATAAATTTCCCTGCAAGCAGAGGTCTCTTTTTGCGTTCGCGAGGTTGACGAGTACGGTAGCATGCGCGGCGGTTACTTAGAAAACGAACCCTCACGTGATACTTCATGTTGTGTGGGCCCACTTAACAACAACGGAATTACTGTAAAGGAATGCGCGGGACTCAGCGGGCTCAAGTCACGGTCAGCAAACATATCATGGGGCATGCGGTTTCAAGAGTGCAGTCCGAGGTTGTGGAAGGCGGTTGGATCAAAGTGAGTTTCGACTCATGGCAGAGGTTTCTTTCACATCTTCGTCAGCCCAGTGAACGCAAAAGAAAAGAGATCTCTACTAGCAGGGAATTCATAAATGAACTCGCGAACCTAAAACGTTTAACAGAAGCTTAGGCTCTTTTTGAGTGTTAGTGGCACGGGCATCCTATGACTTTTCCATTACTTGGTATTTTACCAGGTATTGCAACTATTTTCTTTCCTCCTTCAGACGTCGTATGGGCCAGTAGCATCACCTGCGCGGTCACCTGTCATTATCCCATCACCTGAGTACCTGACCCCACCCCCGTCAGCCAGTGACGTCGAGAGAAAGATAAAGGATTTGGTGAGTTCTGAATTGAATCAGGGACTTCGATTATGAGGCATCCAACATGACCTTAGGAAAAGCGTTATGTGTTAGTGTTTGGTAGTGTTCGTAATATGCATTGTAATAGATAAAGCGGAAACGTCACGAGTTGGTCACCTTTGAAGAGGAAATTGGCCAAAGCAGGAGCCCATTACTGGGAGTGAACAACCGCCCTATATTCCTGTCATGGCTTTTTCTCAGACCGATTTATTTTTAGATTGAATTTCCCGCGATTGAGACTGCCGCAAATGCCCGATGACCAATCACTAGAAACTAACTTGACGTCATGGCGTCACCGAACCGAAAAGGAACTGCCTTTGTTTTTTGCGGAAAAGGTAGTCTAAAATAGATCGATATGTAAGAATGCCGTGACAAAGATAAAAACGTCAGGTCAAAGATAAGGTCCTAGCTAGTATGGTGGCTCTTGTTGAAAAACTTGCCCAATAACCGACTAACGTTACTCTGTTATGTCCAGATCTGTCGGCGGTGGCAGCACATTCAGAAATCCTTCAGAAACATTGACACTGAAAATAGGGGAATAGTGAACTTTGAACAACTAAAAGGTGAGTGTAAGAATGTCTCGGAACTATTGCAGAATACCCGGCCACTATTGTATTCTTGTAGCGGGATCCTTTGAAGAACAAGGCACGTAGCAGTTCAACTTTCAATGAAGGGGTAGTTTCTAAAGAAACTGTGGTGCTGCGTCGGTGGGGAAGTAGTATACAAAAATTTGGTTTTATCAACGGACTTGATAATGTAAATTGGCCACCGTACAGAGATTCTAAAAGCTGACGTTTCGAGCGTTAGCCCTTCGTCAGAGCGAATCAACTTTCAGTTTGTTACATTCGGGGGTTTTGTTTCATTTCTTAACAGACATTTTATTGAAACATGA
>NC_090885.1:31539593-31542093 GCF_036669925.1 Montipora capricornis
TCACTCATTGTCAAGGTTTTTTGTGAACGGTTTCGATAATCCTCTCGCAAAACACTGTGCAAGAATGCCGGTGATGTGAGAGTATTTTTTTCGGTCGAATCACCCATGTTAAGAGTCCGAGGCATTGCGGCATGCAGAGGGGGAGTTGCTTTACATCGGCTGTCCTGAAAAGTGAAGGATATTCCCGAAAATGTTTAGAAATGTCACTGACTGGATACGGAATCTTGCAACAAGCAACGGCGCTTGTGATTTCAACGCGCCAATTGGAGATAGAGCCTTCGGGGAAGAGAAAATTACTTGCATCAGAGGCGACTGTGTCCCGCTCGCAACAATAATATTGCAGCAATACTTTCTCGCAAATGAATTCGGATGTAACCCCCTTTGTCTCAAGTCATAACGTGCACTAACTTGTTTCACTGACTGTGTTTTGTTTCAAAAGACAAGCCCAGGGATAATGAGTGATAGGCTGATTGAGCTTATGGCCAGCCTACGTGCCCCAGTGCGCCGCGATTGGAAGGAAATGAGGAGAGCATTCAGGGTAAGACAAATGACGGTCATAAAACATTTTCGGGTGATGTCGCTGAAGTGACGAAAAACCAGAAACCCGCTACGTTATGAAACCAAAACGTTTCCTCTGGAATTAAATCTTTTTCCACGAATGAGTTTCGGTTTGCTTCGGCGGAAAGTAAGGCAGCTGATCACGTGAGTTATAACTGTCTTTTGTAAACCTCGCTATTGGTTTGCCCTTTCAGCGCAAGCATTAGCGCAAGAAATATTGGCACACGCTTGAACTTTTTGTTAGGTTCTGTTGCTATAATCAGGGTTGGCACTTAGAAGGATGGGATAAATTCCCTGACTTTTCACTGACCATCCAGGACGAATCCGCGGAAAATGAAGATAACAATGAAAACACATAAATCAATTCATCTGCGGCGATTTTTTGAAACGGGATTAGCTACAATTGACAAGGAATCTCCTTCTTAAACCTAATATCCTAAAAACAAAATAAAATTGACGTTTCACTGACTTTTGGGCAGAATTTCTGTATTTCCTCCATTTTTCCATGACAGCGGCAACCATAATAATTGTGTTCTAAGCTCATTCATTTTCTCACTCAGACCCTAGACAAGATTGGATCGGGCACGTGCACACTGCTCCAGTTCAGGCAAATGATGAGAAAGTTCAAGATCGACTTGAACGAAGAAGAATTCTTTCACTTGTTTTCATATTACGATAAACACATCACAGGGAAGATTTATTACAACGATTTCCTCAGAGCGCACCTCGAGTGACAGGTTCAGTGCTCTGCGTTGTTTGCTGACAAATGTGGATTCTGAGGGACTGGCATGTACAGAGAAAAATAAACATCGCTTTAAAAAATAGCAAGACTTTTAATTAGCAGCGTATTCTTCAGCTATTCTCATACGTTGTACATATGAAATGATATGAAAGCACTGACTTTTAAAGTAACCTTTCGTTTTACAGTGCATTATAAAAACGAAGCACTGTGAATTCATTGAATGCTAGTAACAGTAAATGCGTAATTAATGTTGAAAATGTTGTCTTTGTTTTCATTTACTATTTACAAGAGGTTCGGTCCCATCAAGGCACTTGCTCGTTCTCTTGGACAAGAGTCATGCCATGTGTAATTCCCGGGTGTAATTCCGATGCACAAACCCATGCAACTGGGAAACCCTATGTAGGAGAATGCAGGAGGACATGAGCCGTAAGGTTCTTTTAGTGCTAACATGAATGCACCAATCAGAGACACTTTTCATTGTTCTTCACCAAAACTAGTGAGAAGACACTTTGTTTCTGGGTTCCTCAGAGGTTTTCTTGCCCTCAGTCATGTGCAAAAGAGAAAAGCTCTGGGGTCGAGATTGCCCATCAGCTATAACGTCTTTTTGAAATTCTACGTTTTCATCACTTCGAAGACAAATGATTATGATTATGATTATGGTTATTTTTACCTATCTTTTTCAAAACACTCACAAGACGGTGGAAAAAACGGATTACAAAATAGTTATCCTACGTTTTGCAATTCATTTTTTTACCCATTGCTACAAATGCTTTCTAAGGTGTGACGTCATCGCTTTCCACAGGTTTTGAATTCACTTGTCACTGAAAAAGTACAGGCGTTTTCAACTCGATGTGTTCTCAAAAGTCAGTTTTCGTTAGTATTTTTCGGTCGATATAGTGTGATAGGGCCTGTTGGCTGCAATGTTTCACGCTCTCCAGTTCTTGCAATTGCTCTTTGCGAACTGTTAGTTGTGAGTTTACGTAGACCCTGTTTTATTACTTTACCGACCACGACCCGGCTTAAACTTAGTGTGCATTTTCGAGATTGGGACATACAAAGAGCTTTTCTACATTGTCCTTTTTTCCCCTGTGTTTGATGTCTTCTTGTCCAATTTTCGGTATAAACAAACCAGAGTCAAATGTCCATCCTGCTGACTTGGTTGATACATTTCCCTCCGAAGGGACGTTTTAAATTTACACT
>NC_090885.1:31554593-31576625 GCF_036669925.1 Montipora capricornis
TTGAAGATATATTAATCAACAAGAAAAGACGCTGTACAAAATGCGACCCTCTATTCTCTTTTAAACCACGTAAACTCAGTGGTACGGATAAAATTAGGTAGCGCGTTTCGCAACTTAGCTGATATATAAGAAAAAGAACTAAGACCATAACTGGTTGTTTTAGGTTTATTGAAGGACAGAATGTAATTTCCACCAAGATCATGCATGAGAGGAGTTTGAATGAGCTTATTGCATAGAGATGTAGAGTCTGACTTAAGTCATAGAAGGACAGCTAATTTGCAAGTATAAATCTCAGGATTCGCCTATTTACATTATACCCGTTGCTTGACAAGAAATTACGAAAGGCCAGTTCTTTTGCTACGGGGAAAAAAGCACTACTTTGTTGCGAGTTTTCCAGAGTAAAAACTTCTTCAGAAATCAAAAGTCTACGTTAACAGCACACACCAGGGTTACTCTTTAATATCTGGCTACAGGCCGCGCTTTAGCCATTTGATGAGGGCCAGTCAAGTTGCCTCCTTCGTGGCCTAAAAGAATTCTGGGTAATTCTGCCATTCCGGATATATTTTCCCCCAGATTTCGAGTATTACAGTGAAACAAAGAAAGTTTGTTTTTTTGGCTGCATAATAAAACAGTCTACCTTGTAAAATAGGTAGATTCAGTGTAGGCTTCCCACAAACATTTCAGCAGATCTACTATGTCTGCGGATTCCATTATATCTTGATACAGATCTAATCTTTCAGATAGCCGATCAGCAGACTGATGAATGCCTGACCTGCTAAACGCCCTTACTCGCAGTCGGAGACTGAATTGGTAAGGGCGCGGCTCGACGAGGTCGGACCGAAGGAGCTGTGCTGCCGGCTAGACGTTCGACCCCTGAATATGACCTATGTATGACCTCGGAGCACAGCACCACAGCCGGATGAAATAGGCTGGGAGTCGATTTTACTGATAAACTTTCCTGATAAACCCAGAAGCCTGTAATTTCGAGAAAATCATTTGTGTTCAAGTCTTGAAAGGGCAGAAGTGAAAGCAAGCTACTTGAATTATCAGGCATTAAGACATGGAAAAATGTGCGTACAAATTAAAACAGCGTTACAACTACACTAAGAAACCGAGTAGCAAACATATGGAGCCTACTTATCTTTAGCTTCTCATGTAATGACTTTCCAAACAAGACTGGAATATATCTGCGGAAAGTACTAGCGGCGAGTACGCTGAGATTCTGCTTAGTCTTCGCGAAAGTCGAAAGATATAGGCCTGGACTTTTTAGCTTCCTTCAAGAAAATACGTCCGTTTTGTGTTTCCACTTCAGACGCTTCTTGACTTTATTCACTTAAAGTGCCTATCACCTCAACACACTTTTCCACTATATTTATTCTCAGAAATCATCACAAATACATCGTGTTGTTTTTAGAACATTTAGATTGAAATTTCGCTCTTTCATTGGCTTTAAAAAACGGGAAAAGTGATCATTCCGTGATTAATAACCGAGCAATGAAGGGGAATGGGTTCGATACCGGGTTGATTTCCATCGCTGTTTTCAAAGAACTATATCTCAATGCAAATTAATTTGTGACGTCAACCCGGTATCGAACCCATTCTCCTTCATTGCTCGGTTATGGATCAGATTATGATCACTTTTCCCGTCTTTGAAAGTCAATAAAAAGGTGAAATTTCAATCAAAAGGTTCTAAAAACAACACGATGTATTTGGGACGATTTCGGAGAATAACAAAGTGAAAAAGTGCGTTGAGGTGATAGGCACTTTAAGAGCTTTTTCTTGTAAGGCGCCAAAGACTGATAACTTTGATAACAGTGAGGTTCGTTTGGTCCAAGATATCTTAGTTACACAAACATACCAAACGTAGAAACTGGTCCCATGGCCCCTATACCAGGGCTTGTAAACTGACGTTTTGATTGGTAAGACAAAAGGCAATTACTAGTAACCATCATCAACCTTTCTGTGTACACACGTTTGAAGGATCTGAGGCAGACCTAGCCGTTTTCTTTCTGAATATACAAATTTATAATGTTGCTCAAGGCCCATATGCGTTCTTTGCAAGATTAGCTGCTTCTAAGAATAATTCATAAATCTTTTTACTGACTTATAGCTGTATTTCAGCTTTTATGCGCCAGAATTTGTTTCATAGCTTCGTGTTCAGTGTACTTCGCCTTGTTTTGGAATTGCTCCAGTTTACAGTTCGTCTCTGGTTTTGGGATTCGTCACATTCGTCTTGTAGGTTCCTTGCTTATTTCGCTTTGCCGTTTTCCTGCATTCTTCATGTTCGGCGCTGTTAGTTATTTTCTGTTCATTCACGTGTTTTCATTTTGTTATTTCAGTTACCGTGTTCAATCTTCGTATTAAGTGGAATTAAATGAAGCTACGGCACGATTTGGATGCGTGTGATTAGCGTGCTCCACAACAAGGTTACTTAGATGTCTGCTCTACTATATGACTAAAAGTGTCGAATCCTTCGTTAAAAGAAAAAAGAGGGCAGCTGGTATATTTACCCATAAGTCTTAGTGCATGAAAACCTTAACAAGGCTCATAAAAACGTAAAGCAAAATTTTATGTTCTACAATCTTGAAATCTAGTATACACAATGTCGTTAGTACAAGGACAAATATTGCAAAATATGGCTTTCTTTGTTCCTAGTGGGCTGTGTTTGGTTCGCATGGTATTGTGGTAAAAATTTATATCCCAGTTTTGATTAAAAATGTTGGTGTCTTTTGAAATCAAATAAATGAAATGAAACGAAAAGTTATATACCAACACCCTTGAGCTTCCCCGTATAATTCCAGTATAGTGAGATCCCCCTTCCTGAAGCTTTCTTTGAACCGTGAACAAACAAAATAGCCAACTATTTCCTTCTGTGCATGGGACGTTAACGTTGTTAGTCCTTATTTGTATTTTTTTTTCTTTCTAAAACAGCTGGATTTTACTAAAAATGCGTTTCATTTAATCTAAGGAGTGAAAAAATTCAATTATATTTCTTCCTTGGAAAGTTAAGACTTACTTCCCAAGGACGAAATATAATTGAATTTTTCCACTGCATAGAAGTTTTAATATGTGTCTGTAGATAAAGCAAACACTAAAGATCACAGGTGAGCTGAGTTCATTAATTCTAATCTCTGAAATGTCTGTTATTTAGATCCTACAAATTATCCATAAAATACCCATACTGCTCTCCTATTTTTGCCTACGGTGTTGCTGTAATGACCAAACAGAGCGGCATCTTTACCTCAGACCTTAGAGCGGTTTTCAATTGAGTGTGGAAAGTAATTAGCCAACGATGAAATGATATATATGAAATGGATCGTATATGAAGTGCGGAAATGAAATCAAGTGAAGCTATGATCTTCGCAGTTATGAACGCAATTTTTGCAATTGCGTAAAGAAGCCTGAACAATTCAGGACTTCAACGGGGTTTGAACCCGTGACTTCACGATACCAATTGCTTTGGTTTGCATTACTTCACTTAGTGATTGGTTCAAGGTAATCGCGCTCTTTTTTCAACCAATCAGAAGTGAAACCAAAACCAGTCGTGGCTCGCGCGTGCTGATTTTCCCGCGCTTTGTGTCGGCTACGTGTGATTACTTCGAGTTTTGTTTGGTTTACTGGATCGTCTCCGTCCTTTTTGATTGGCCAAAGTAATTACTTTGGTTTTGGTTTTACGACACTCGATTGAAACTCGCTCTCTGACCAATCCTCTCATTTCCAATTATAAAAATTAACCGCCAATGACCTTACAGTTTGACATAGTAATGTCATGTTAAACAAGTGCCTTAGCAATCCCTCTCCATCCTTAAAAACACTTTCTAGTCAATTGTTACAAGTTGGAAAAAGTTTAACCTGCTCCCATTTAGAGATAATATCTTAAAAACTGCAATTTTCTCCGTTCGAGCTGAGATCCAACCTTAAAATTCCCTTGATGAAGTGCTGGCTTATTTTCAAGTAGTGGCGAACAGAAACGCTGATTTTCTAGAAAAGAATACAACAAGCCATTTCTGGCATATTTTTAACTGCTACAAAATGAAAGTGTCTAAATAAGGTAGGAACTGTTGACAGTGACATCTTGGGGTATTGATATCGTTAAGCTTCATGGTGTCTGATCGGACCGGGTGAATGTTCTGTTTTTTTTTTTTGTTTTTTTTTTCCAAAATAAAACAAACCAGTGAACAGAAATAGAGAGTACAGAAATTACAGGTATATGGCAGCTAAATATAATATGTCTGAAAAGTGCATTGATATCTTATATTACGGTAAGGCGGAACTGTTACAAGTATATTTACTTAAACGTATATCTATTTGTTTGATTGTCGCTCAATGTGGAGGGGAAAAGGGATACTGCGAGACTAACTTTTCTGTCTTACTTTACTGTAAAAGTTCTGTGAAAGGATCCTATTTCTTATTCTCCTTGGTGGAGGTGTACGATTCGATCCTATATTGAAAAGACAGTAGGGGAAGAAAACCTTTAATGTTTGGAAGGGTTTCCCTCATTTTACAGCACCAAATGAAGAACTTGGAATTTAGGGAACAGAAATTGATTAAACATTATGACGTGAAGAGCTTTTTGGTTTCAATCCTAATAAGACAGTCATACTCTTTTGGTAAATATCTGTATGATGGCTTTCTCTTTCAACCACAGTAATAAATCATCCCAAAAACAAGAGGACTTTTTACAATTCCAGAAGAGAAATCAGGAAATCTCCGCAAAAGGTACAGTTAGAATTATTTTTAAGGCCAATTTTTGTCAAAAAACAATTCGTCGGTAATATTCGATTTAAGAACCTATAATGAAAGTTAGACAATTTAGTGATCTTGGTGCAACGAAAAGCTAGTTTATAGGCGTTTCTCCAGTCAGTTTTATGGCAATTTTCAGATTCACAGTTTGGGTCCCATTTTATTTGGCTTTTTTCAGGGTTATTAGCTTTTATAGATATGAGCTTTTTATAAACCAGTTTGTTGGCCTTTCGTCTTTTAATAAAAGAACTATAGAAATCCTCGTGTCTTGTTTCACTTGCTTCTTTTGTCACAGGAGTTCTTAATAGACTGAAGATACGAGTCCAAAGAAGGTTAATGGTTGTATTTGTATGTTGTAGATATTCGATACCTCGGCTAAAGAGAAAAACTTGTTGTAGTCCCTCATTATGTGTTTAACCTTAGAAATGCCTTTCAAAATTAGCTTTTCAGTTGTAAAAAGTAGGTTTGTTCCCTACTTTCATTAATGAGTTGTGCCAGAGGTTGTTCCAAAACCTGATTCTGCGATTTGACCGACTCTTCGAAATTAACTTCTGCCCAAATGCTCAGAATTTCTCGGATTAGGGTGTTGTTTACATCAGTTATCTCCATAGTATCCTTTTTATTGAGGTTACCACTGAAAAGAAGCTTTCCACCATATTTCTAGAGTTCTTCCCCAAAGAAGAGTTTCCATTTTCCCATATTTTCCGCATCAAGATACTTTTTTACCTAAGCTAATTTAAGGGATTTATTGTACGAGAAGATGTCGATCATTTTGAGCCCCCCTTTATCATAACTGTTAATCAAAACACTACGCTTAATCTTATCTCCTTTGTTATTCCATAAAAAATCATAAAATATTTGATTTATCTCTTTGAGAAATCTTTCGTCAGTTTCCAGTGGCGCTAATATATAGGGTAAATGTGAGGCAGCTAAACTCTTAAGAACAACAATTTCTATTTTAAGGAATTGATTGACGAGGAAACCGATTACTTAACAGAAGGAGGTGAAAAACTAGCTTTCGCAGAAGCTCTTCACCGAGAAATTCATATTCAAATTTTCTTTTTTCTTTTTCTCCTCTGATGTCTAGTTAAGCAATAGACCACAAGTTTCTATGGTTTATAGGCAGATAAACCACGCGGGATGTTGGTAGAACACGAGGAGAATTCAACGCGCGTGCTCTTCCAATATCCCAAGTGGTTTATGATGCCTATAAACCATGGAAACATGTGGTCTATTGCTTTTATATAACAATTCACAAGACGCGCGATTTTTCCATGAGTTTACTGGCACAATAAAACATAGCTAATTGACCAATCAGAGCACGCGCGTTGATTTGGTTATTATATAAAGGCGAATATAGTAAAACCTGCGCAATTTTGGTGCTAACAAGTCGTTACCATGGGCTCTTTAAGGCTGACGGGAAAACAGATTAGAAAAGGGAAAGAGATAGAAAATTAACTTTTGCAGAACCCCTTCATTGAGAAATTATCATTATCTTTTTCTTTTTTGAAATCGAACATAAAGGCCCGTTCAAACGGTCATGATAGTTGATGATAGTTGATGATAGTTTCAACTATCACGCACGTTTGAACACGAACTATCATTCACTATCATCAAATATCATCAACTATCATGCAGTTTGGACATGTTCAAATTCGACATGATAGTTCATGATAGTTTTTTCCGTTTGACCGAGCGGATGATAGTGCATGATAGTTTTTCGGTCAGCGGGGGTAACCAAGGCGGGCTCAATGCAATATGGCTACCGCAAGTTTGCCATCGTCCTGTGAGGAACAACAAAACAATAATTTGGACGAATATTCGGACGACAGTGACGCTGAAAGCGAGAAAGTGAGAAAAGCTTAAAAAACCTAAAAAACCAGACAACAAGAAGTGGAGTAGTAGTTTGATATGCAACCTAATAGATGAGTACGAGGCACGGCCATGTTTGTGGAACATTTTTTGCGATGACTACCACAATCGGGATGTAACTGGAAAAGCGAAGAAATCCCCGCCATATTTGTTTACAATCGCGCGCGGTAGGAGACTAGGTACCAATTAGCTACGCCAGCACATTGCGCGATTTCGTCAACTATCATGAACTATCATGGACCGTTTGATCGCAAACATGATAGTCAATGATAGTGAATGATAGTTGAAACTATCATCAACTATCATCAACTATCATGACCGTTTGAACGGGGCTTAACGGTTCTTTTTTAAACATTTCACGGAAAAGATTAACGGTAAAAAACAACGTTTCGACCGTGCTTCGGTCATTATCAGGTAGGTATGAGAATAAAATATTGACATATATTTAAAGGGACAGAAACAATGGAGTCAAAATATCCAAAAAATATGAAAACTATCAGAAAGGGGGAGGGGGCGTTAAAAACAACACGTTTATGCAGAAAGTCAGAGTGTAAAAAAGGGGGTGTTAAAAACAATATAAACATGCAGGAACTATTTAACAACCTTCGCACGAATTGAATCAGACTGTATATTGCATGAGACTAATTAATTGGTCTCAGTTCGTTAATAAAAAAACATTTCATGAACGAGGCTGTCAAACGTGTTTGTGCATTTCTTCAGTGACTACAATTCTAGCTAAGGTCCTTTAGAAATGATAGGTGCGTCGCGGGAATGCTTGCCAATAGATGAGGACGAGCCTTTATGTTCAACAAAGCGTTGATGTAGGTGCCAGCGTGTGAAATCAACATAACCTGCATCGCACAGGTTACATTTAAATTTGAAAACAAGGCAGTGTTTGTTCCTCGCTAGTGGCTTAAATTCTCGCAGTTTAAGATCTTGTAAAAAAACAGGCTGAACGGTGATAAGAATTTTCTGACTCAGGTCTTTAAGTTGATTCCGTAGATATTGATTATCAGCTAAGGCTTGATCTTTAAATAGAAGAGCAATGCGAACGGGGTCTGATTCATTGGTGTCAGCCGGTGAAGCAAGTTCATCAGATACTTTGACGGCAATAAAGTGAGTGATTGCTGAGCTAATAAGTTTGTCCGGGTATTTTCGTCGAGAAAACAGTAGTTTGAGGTGATGACATTCCTCAGAGAAATAGGATCAGTTAGAGGAAAGCCGAAAAGCACAAGCATGGTCTTTAAAGGCCACGTTTATATCGATCGTCAACACGACTCTTGTAGTGTAATAAGAGGCCAGTATTTGTGGGTTTACTTGCTTGCTGACAGAGCTTTCGCGAATATGATTGGTTTAACTTGATAAAACACACCGCTTTGCTCAGCAAACAAGATCTGGTCGACCTTCTAATGGCTGCAAGAAATGGCCAACTTTCCCTGTTCAATGGCCAACTATATGAACAGACCGATGGTCTCGCTATAGGCTCCCCGCTTGGGCCCATAGTAGCCAATGTTTTTAAGTGCAGCATCGAAGAAATTCTTGAGCGTGAAGGCAAAATGTCCGCATATTACGGAAGATATGTGGACGACACATTAACAATCATGCATGACAAAACATTAGCCGATAGCTTTCCTGAGTTTGTGAACCACTGCCATGCCTCTGTTAAGTTTACCACAGAAATAGAGAATAACAGCATGCTCCCTTTCCTTGGCACTCGATTGTCAAACAAATCGACACATATTGAGACAAAGGTTTATGTAAAATTCACAAATACTGGCCTCTTGTTACACTACAAGAGCCATGTGGACGAGCCATATAAACGCGGCCTTTTAAAGACCACGCTTGATCGAGCTTTTCGACTGTAATTTCTTCTAACTGATCCTATTTCTCTTGGGAATGCATGTGATCGCCTCAAACTATTGTTTTCTCGACTAAAATACCCGAAAAAACTTATTAATTCAACAACCACTCGCTTTATTGCCTTCAAAGTATCTGATCAACTTGCTTCACCGGCTGACACCAATGAATCAGCCCCCGTTCGCATTGTTCTTCCATTTCAAGAGCAAGGCTCAGCTGACAATCAACTTAAAGACTTGAGCCAGAAAATTCACATCAACGTTCAGCCTGTTTTTGAGCGAGATCTTAAACCGCGAGAATTTAAGCCACCAGTAGTGAACAAACAGTGCCTTGTTTTCAAATTTAAATGTGACCTTTGCGATGCAGGTTACGTTGGTGCCACAGGCCGGCACCTGCATCAACGCTTTGTTGAACATGAAGGCTCGTCCTTATCTATTGGCAAGCATTCCCGCGACGAACACTTTTTATTTCCATAGGACCTTAGCGAGAATTTTAGTGGGTTGAAGAAATGCACAAACAAGTTTGACTGCCTCGTTTATGAAATGTTTTTTTTATTAACGAACTGAGACCAATTACATAGTTTCAATATACACTCTGATTCAATTCGATCGTGCAAAGGTTTTAAAAAGTTCCTGTATGTTTTTACTGTTTTTAACACTCCCTTTTTTACATTATGACTTTCTGCATGAACCTGTGCTTTTTTAACGCCCCCCCCCCCCCCCACCCTTTTCAATAGTTTTCATACTTTTTACATATCTTTACCTCATTGTTTTTCTCTCTTAAATGTATGTTAATATTTTATTCTCATCATGTACTAACTTGATAATGACCGAAGCACGGTCGAAACGTCGTTTTTTACTGTAAAAGGAATTCGAATATCTTACTGATATTCGATTTCAAAAGAGGGAAAAAAAAAACAAATCTTTTCAAAACAGATAATTTTGGCCGGTGTTTGAAGTCCAAAATAATAAAACCTGTCCAAGTTTGGCGCTGCCGTGTCGTGATCATGGGCTCAACCCTCCACGCTTAGACAGATATTTAGGATAAACAAAACGAAAGAAATTGTTCACTTTACTGAACAAGGGCTACGCCCGAAACGTTTGTCATTCTTCACAAGATGACACTTTGACTAGACATTTTTTCTACCTTATCAGTTTTCAATTTTAATTTTCATTAATTTGAATTTTTATTTCCCTCCGCTTTTATGACGTTTGCCTATTCAAGGGCCTTCACACACACTCATCGTTCCTAAATTAGTCAATTCACTGATAATTAACAATTATTCTACGAGGGCGGGCAGGATATGAAGTGATAGATAACCAACGAGGCGCGTAGCTAGGAGTTATAATCATTTTATATATCCAGCAAGCCCGAGTAGAGTAACTGTTTTATTAAAAACTCCAGGATCAACAACTCTTCTTTGATGTTCCGGGGGTAATATTGTCGACTAAAGCATCGATTTCTGCTTCGGTCAATTCTGGTCCAAAACGGGTTTGGTCGGCCATTTTTCCTCAGAGCTGCAAAAATGGTTTCAGCTCGCTTTATTGCTGACGCGTTCCTTGACCATATTTGGTACAGCAGGTGTATGAACTGATTGCCTGTGCCCGGCGAGCCAATGAAAATGTTGGAAATTTGATACCCGTAGCTCAGCTTTTAATAAAAGGAAACATTTGGAAATTCTAAAGGATGAAGAGGCTTAAAGGGATTAAAATTTAACAAGGCATTGCGAAGAGATCATTTATATGCTTTGTGATTGGACAATCCTTTCATTCCAAAAAGCACATTTATTACAAAGTAAATCAGTTTGCGCCATCTGGCAGTGTGTTCCAGTCGTCGCTGACCCTAAAAAATCCCGCGCAGTTTTACCACTTTTTACAAACTGAAGATTGAGGCGTTCGTGATGAAGATTTTTCTACCTCTCCTTATTATCGCACTGATGACTTTCACAGTTGTGACTAAAAGACTCCACATTGAAAAAAAAGGTAAGAACCACCGCCCTTTCTTGTATTCTACCTGAATCCCTAGCGATCCTCTTTGAATCTCTTTTCGCCATATTTCTTCAAACATGTACTTGTTCCCCGAGCTTTGGAGAAATGTAGAAATATAATTTCGTTGCTTCGTAAAAGATATTTGGCTTTGTTTAAGAGAGACAGGAGTTGAATTTTGACTGATTTATTGATGGAGGTTGTTACCCGCAAGAGCGCCAAATAATCATTTTCTTGTTACACATTCTTGTTCGGACATACGAAGCAAAACCTGATAGATTGAGCAAATTGAAAGAAGCAATGAGCACTTTCAGATGCCGTAAATATTTGCTAACCTCTAGATTTCTTCCACTGAAGTAGTTAAAATTGAAACTGTAGTCCATCCTTTAATTACAAATACCCAGTCAACAGCATTGTATACGTATATTTGTTTGCTCGAGAAATTAGTAAAAATACTTCTTGAATATATCATTGCGGATAGATCGCCCTCCAATTTGATAAAACAGTTTAAAACTGGCCAGGAACTTTCACACTTCAAACAAAAGTTCATCATAAGAACAGTTAAGACTCCTATTAATATTTAATTTCCATTATCAGTAACCCCGTTTCAAAGTTATATCCACCTAATTTTGGATTAGTGAAACTAATGTCTTGAATTCAAATTTGAAGAGCCCCGTACAACAAAACTCGAGTAAAAAGGAAAGGCCAAAAGGAAACGGTGGCAGAAAAATGTCCAGTAAATGCTGGGATTCCACGTTGCTTTGATGTAATATCTTAAAAGGTTCTCTGTAAATGTTTTGAAATCCATGAAAGTTTTACCTGCTCCAGTCTCATTAAAAAATATTTTAACTGTCCGAACAATGACGTACGAACTAACCCTGAAACTTTCCTCCATTTCGTCAGAGGTATATCGTAGGACAACCAATGTAACTGATAGAATTCCTGGAAGAATTTCCTAGCACAAACAAATTTTTACAACGCAAAACTGCCACCATTCTGTGTTATTAAAATAACACCGAGAGGCCCCGCTGACTCCTTAATTCCGTGTTGGCGCAGGTTGCACATTTTCTCGTTTTAAAATTTGAGATGGAAATGTTCGTTGTAGATATTTGTCCTCTCTCTCAGTACTTAATGTAGTTCTAATGAACTTCACTGTTGTGGTTTAAAGACTTCGCATTGAAATTACAAATGGCAAGAGAAACGTTACTTCGAAGACGGCTCGTGTGCTACTTTTTTGTTCTTACCACATTTTTGGTCAGTCACACCTATTTACGCCCTCTCAAATTAAAGAACGGGCCTGTTTTTCAGTCAAGAAATATTCAACAAAAAATGTTTATACCATATGTTACACTTTGGGATTTTTGTTATGTAATCAGTTGTAACTGAGCATGCGTCAGGGAAAAATAAAATAGCCAGAAATTCATCACGTAAAACAATATGGTTCACGAATCACGTTTAATTCAAATCTTCATTCACGGGTCACGTTTAATAAAAAAAAATCGCTCACGTGGACATGAAAAGATCTTACCATCTTTGATCACGAATAACGAATAAAAGATTTACGAGAAAATAAAACGCCCCATCACGCTTTACGTAAAACGTATAGGGAACCCTCGCCTCAAGCTATTTGAAAATCAAAATTGTGTTAACTACATGACAAGCTTGCGACGAGCGCCCACCTTGCAAGTTTGGAAAATTCACCTTTTCCAAAAGCAAAATCGAATGGTGATCGCGCACAAAATTTCACATACACTAAAGGGAAAACATTTGACGCACTATGTTAATTACTACACGAACAATTTTAAGCCAAAACGTTTGGAAGTTGCTGAATCTTATAGATTTCACCGATGCTGTCAAGAAGAAATTTCTGAATTTCCGTGCCTCTGAAGATTGAAAACAATGATTGTCACATGCAATTAGACACTAGGTGTGCACTTTCCCTTACCCCTCTTACTTTTTTGAAACAAGGCTGAAGTGAAACCCAAAAGTGTTGTGTTGTCATCGTACACAGGTGAAACTGTGCATCCGTTGGGAGAAGTATATGGGATCACAGCATACATTGCCTTTATTGATTTTACGTGAAGGAACTACGGCTTTATTTGGTAGGAACTGGCTGTCAGATATCCCTTTGGATTGGAAGACCTTGCCTGGGTTGAATCACATTAGACCCGTTTCCAGTAATTCCTCTGCAAACACAGTGCCCCAAGGAAACCAGACCTTAACAGCAGTACTTGAGCAATGGGGTGAATTATTTCAGCCTCTAATTGGATGTTACACAGGGAAACTAGTTGTGGTAAATGAAAGTAAGAAAGCGAAATTTTACAAGGCAAGACCTGTTCCTTATGCCTTGCAATCCAAGGTGGAGAATGCTCTTCTTAAAATGGAAAGAGATGGTGTAATTGAACGAGTGTCATCTGCAAGCAGTGCTGCGCGTTTGTAGTAGTTGGAAAAAAGACAGTGATGATGTTCGTGATTTTAGTGTAACATACAATGCAATTGCACGTGTTGAAACCTATCCTATACCTCAGATTGAGGATATGCATACTGCTTAGAGGATGCACTGTATTTAGTGTCCTTGATATGAAGCAAGCCTATCACCAAGTCCCACTTGCAAGAGAATCACCGTCTTACCTTACAATTAATACCCACATTGGGTTGTTCACGTTCAAAAGACTTCCTAATGGTATCCATTCTGGTCCCGCTATTTTTCAAAGAATCATGGATGGTTTGTTGTCAGACATTCCAAAGGCTGTTAGTCGTTTAGATGATATCCTGGTTGCTGGCACAGATGAAGAGGACCACCTGCGCACGTTTTCCTTGGTTTTGGAGCAACTTCTTAGTACCGGATTCAGGCTGAACAAGACAGAGTGTAAATTTCTTCAATCATCAGTGGTGTATCTTGCAATTGGTCATGTGATAGATGGAGAGGGTCTTCACCCAATGGAAGAAAAACTTAAGGGTCACCTCGCAGCTCTTACAAGGTCTCACCTGATTGGAGACCACCCTTGAGGTTTAACAAAAGAACAAATAACAGAAACAATGGACCCTAGGCCTAAAACAAAAGGGCCATTGTTTCTGTTACCCTAGGCCTAAAACAAAAGGGCCATTGTTTCTGTTATTTGTTCTTTTGTTAAACCTCAAGGGTGGTCTCCAATCAGGTGAGACCTTGTAGGAGCTGCGAGGCTACCGAAACTTAAGGCCATCCGTGATGCCCCCAGACCCAAAGATGTGACTTCTTTGAAGTCTTTCCTTGGACTTCTTCTATTTTACTCACGGTTCATGCCTCATCATTCCACAGTGTTGGCGCCTTTACATCAACGTCTTAAGAAGGGTGCGTTATGGAGTTGGTCGAAAGTTGAAGATGATACATTTTTGGCAGCCAAGCAGCTTGTTCTCGACTCCCAGACATTGATTCATTATGACCATTCATTACCCCTCTTTCTATCCTAAGGTGCCTCATCTTACGGCGCTGGCGCCGTCCTGTCTCACAAGATTGTTTTGTTCCATGAATCTTAACCCAGGCTCAACAAAATTACTCTCAGTTAGAAAAGGAGGCCTTCAGCATCATCTTTGGATTGAAACGATTCCGACAATATCTGTATGGTCGTCCCTTTATAATTTTAACGAGACCATCGACCCTTGCTGACACTTTTTTGTACTCAGAAACCTGTTCCTGCCCATTCAGCAACTCGACTTCAATGATGGGCATTCATTCTTGCTTCGTACAATTACAGAATTGAGTATCGTAGCACGGAAGCCCATGCAGATGCCGACAACTTTTCTCGTCTTCCCTTACCACAGACATGGTCACCCAAATGCGGAAACATTGAATGCTATTTCTTGGACAATGAAGTTCTTTGTTTGTTTGTTCCTTATTTATTTATTTGTTTGAGCAGGTTGAACTTTTGGCAGCTACTCAGCTGATGTGGACTTGCTATACCCACCCACCCATATACACACAGAGGACAGGCACAACACCGGGAACTTCATCCCTACTCTTCTCAAATAGTGTTTGGGTTCTTTAACGTCCCACAGGGAAATAATGAACATGGAAGTTATTTGTGAGACGGGACCTCCGGCTTATCGACCTTATCCGAGAAGACTTGAAAGTGTAACCATTTGCGGATGTAATTACAAAGGGAGCACCTTCTCCTCAGTTATTTAAAGGCCCTGAGTTTTGGTCCGGCCGGAGTCGGACTCACGACCTCCCGCATGGCAGCCCGGTGCTCAACCAACTGAGCCACCGGTGTGCGGTTAACAATGTTACCAGTCAGCTAATTAAGAAAGAGACCCAAGTGGATTCAGTCTTGTCCCAAGTGTACAAGTACATCATTAGTGGCTGGCTGCGCACAGTAGATCCTGCACTGGTTCCATTTAAGACCAAGCAAGATGAACTAAGCACACAGCAAGGGTGTGTGTTGTGAGGTACTCGTGTTATTGTCCCTCCTTCACTCCAAGAGAAAGTGTTGCAAGAGCTGAATGACACCCACACCGGGATATCTCGAATGAAATCTCTAGCTAGATCTTATGTGTGGTGGCCCAACCTTGATTCTCACATTGAAAACATTGTGTCTTCTTACAGCACATGCCCGTCGATGAGATCATACCGACCCACGTACTGTTCATATTTATCCTTGGACTTTTCCAGCACGGCCGTGGTCTCGAATTCATGTTGATTTCGCTGGACCAATTTCTGGATGTACCTACCTTGCTGTTGAAGATGCTTATAGCAAATACCCAGAAGTAATCAGAATAACAAATACATCAGCGAGATCAACTGTTACAGCATTGCGTGACATTTTCAGCAGGCACGGTCTTCCAGAAATCATCGTATCTGACAATGGGCCACAGTTTACGGCAGCAGAATTTCAACAATTTTGTACTAGTGGTGAGATTTTGCATCGTACTTCCGCACCTTACAGGCCGTCTACAAATGGTCAAGCTGAACGTGTTGTGCAGATCCTAAAATCAGCAATTCGACAGGCCCTCATTACTAACGCCGATGTCACTGCTGTCATCGTCAATTATTTGTTGGTTTATCAAACAACGCCCCATTCCACGACAGGTGAATCACCCTCTATGCTTCTCATGGGCCGGCGATTGCGCAGCCGCTTAGATTTGTTGACACATTTTGAAAACTATGTTCGTACCATGCTTCGTCGCACTGCACATCGCGGCTTCCGTCACTTCAATGTTGGTGATCCAGTTCTGGCCCCTAATTATGGAAAGGGAGGAAAATGGGTGCGTGGAGTAGTATCTGAAGTCGTTGGTTCTCGGCATTACATTGTCAATGTGTCAGGCAACTTGTGGAAACGACACGTGGATCAACAGTTGAGACGTTGCGAAGAGGTCGTCCCAACGAATGATTTCCCAGTGGACCCACCTGGCGAAATTGCTGCAGATCCAACATTTCCAGTCGCTCCTGTTCGTTTCGCCGCAGTGCCGGAAGAGCCCCCTTTAACTGGAGAAGATTCTGACCTGGGAAAACGGTCGCTTACCGAATCTGAGCCTGCTACTGAGATTGCTGTGACTACTCAACCAGAGATGCCTATGCCTGCCCATGTTGATGACACCCCTTTAGTTCCACCGAGTTTTTCAAATGAAAGTTGCGCAAGTACTGTAAAACGTTATCCAACCCGGTCAACTCGGAGGCTTCCTAGTTACTTGCAAGATTGCAAGTGTTAAAAAGGACACTGTTGTTAATTGTTGATATTGAGACTTTGCATGAACGAACGTCTTTTGAAAGGAGAGATGTTACATAATGGGATTTTTGTTATGTAATCAGTTGTAACTGAGCATGCGATCTATTCAATTGACTGCAATTGCTGGGATACAACACCATATAGTATTTTTTTTTTGACTAGGAAACAACGCTCGTATACCCGACATCAGGAATGGCACTGAAGACGACTACAACCAAGATGCTGCAGGAATCCCACGAGTGGTTCCTGCGCTGCCTGCCAACATTTTTCTTAATCCTAATCAGGCATGCTACACACAGTTCTTTGCAAACGGAGTGCCACCAGTTGGTTTACGTACTGCCAATTTACAGAATATAAGATACATCTGTCAACAGGTGCCCGCGAATCCGCAGACGTACTTCTACGCCACGATGTTCGATGAAGGTCGCGGAATTGCGGTGTATTCAGCGTACGTTTTGAACGCGAATAACATCAATTTTCAAGCACAAAGAAGGGCAGGATGGATCCAAAACCAACGGTAACTTATTTACATGTACCCTAAAGCTAAGAGAGGATAAAGAGTGAGAGAGGTAATTTCCATTTTGGCCTTACTGCCGAGGTAATCCCTATCAACTTCTTTTTAGACATGGTATCCAGTCCTCCTGCGATAATTGTTACCACGCAAGATAATAAATGTTTACGTGAAATATGAAATGCGTGTAGAACCGTTTGCGATGAACCCAAACAGCAATAACAAAAGCAAAATAAAAGACGAAAGCCGAGATAAGAGAGTGGAGGAAAACACGTGATTGACATTCCTTTGAATTTTATATCGTCTTCTTTGGAGAAGAGAGCGGGCGAGAATTTCTTTATCCTGAAGTTTCATAAATATATTAGTTTACATATTTTTGTTTACACCTTGCAAGGTATTCAACACAAGGCAGCAATGCGATATATCAGGGGCAACAGTTACACAAAGGTCACTTGTTCGCAGCTATGACTGCCTCGGGTCTCCCGCAGAACGCCCAGGCCCCCCTGAACGCCCAGACCAGCGCTCGTTCAAACTTATCACTACACTAATGCCGTGCCACAGAGTGCAGCTTTAACACCGGTCAGTGGAGAGTTTGGGAAGGGAGGATTCGAACGTATGCAGCGGATATATGCATACCGGCGCAGGGTGTCTTGTATCTTATAACAGGCGTTTCATTCGTTGGTATCAACAACGCTTACCCTCCACAGGCCGCTGCAGTTCCGATTACCACATTGCCACCGGTACCCGCGGGGCAGAATAATCCGGCCGCCATAGACAAACCCATCAATGTGGACCGCCGCCATGTGTGTACCCGCCCCAGGTGGACAGCCCTACAGTTTTGCAGTGATTGGAAACAACGTTCAGAATGCAGCTGGAATGCTTACACAGCAAATTACCGTAGCACAGTTAGAGGCTATTCTTCAGTTCGACATTCAAACAAACGGCCTCAAACGAAGCATTGTCAAGAAAGAAGAGGTCAACCTGTTTCCAGGAATTAAAAAATCTGAGAATTATAAAAAGGCAATTCCCGAAGACAAGTATCCTGAATCCGAGGAAAACGAATAAACATGTCATAGCATGGAAATGACAAAAAATAATATCGAATAATGATGATTAAGAAACTATGTGTAAAGTGTAAAGTAGATTTAAAAAATAACTTTAAATCGGCAATTGCCAAAACGTCGTTTTTTGTACTAAGCTGCTTAGCGTAGTTTACCATTCAGTTCAAAACTTGCATCCCCTTCGACAACCCTTTTTGGCAACCATCCCTCGGGCATTTGACAGTTGGAATTTTTGGTTCACCCGACATTCCTATTGGGGCCCCGGACCAAAACAGATAATCAAATTCCTCACCTGATGAGGTGCCATTACCCTTAAGACATACAAGTCCACACGACAGAAATTAGTAATGTTGCCTTCACCACACAACTGAACACACTCAATTGCTTATGAGGCATGGGTGCGTTGGTAAGCCAGGCCCAAGATATGTTTAATTTGGCACAATACGGTTTCAGCAAACTGGGTAAGAGATACATCAAATAATATCTTACATACGCCAGAACCGGACACGTAAATCCTTGAAATCTCTAGCTCTTATAAGGAAAAATGGGGTCGTGTACAGCTGTACTCTAGGCTACATGCAGTGAGGCTACTTTGGGGTTTTAGGGTTGATATGAAATCAGATTAACGCTATTTACACAATTTACACAATCTCAATGCGGTTCTTTAACATTCTTTCATTCAGCGACCTTTCTTTGAGTATTTTGTGCTTCAAAAGCGAACAGGATTTTCCATTTTACACTCGCGTGTGGTCATTTACATATTGCATTCGGTTTTGTGAAGTGTTTATTGGTGATTTCTTAAATGATTATTGTTTCGAGTTAATGATAAGTACTTCATGGGAGCTCCGCTTTTTAAATTAATCTTGAACCCAGACTCCCACGGCCAAGCGTCAAACAGAGAAAAAATGAAAACAGATTATTTCGGCTACGGTGGGAGTCCTCGTAGAGATGGACACCCTCGGGACGCGAAAAGGCTGTCCGTGACTGGCCGCGTATCAGAATAGTTGGCCGCCTACGGGAGCTTGCCCAGCCAACAATAACATTGGGAATGCAGGAATACAAACAAATTATTACTTTTTATTTTATCGCCTTGTGCAATGCCGCAATAATGGCGATAACTGCATGTAGTTATATTGCTAGTGAATACTGCATACTGTAGTACTAGACTGGCCCTTACTGGTTAAAGAAGAAATCATAATTGCAGCCAACATTACATTAGCATCTTAGCATTACCAGTCTCACTGCAACAAAAAACAAATTCCTTTCAACTGTACGTTTTACGTGAGCTTCAAAGCGAAGGAAAAGTCTGATCGTAAGGCCACCAAGTGTCCGCGGCCACTTAGGAGAATGTCCCCTTACGGGGATGAGAAAATATACAGTTTGTATGGGAGTTCGAACGGTGTTTTGTGTAGGCGTTTATTAGTAGTAAGAGCTGTCCGCTTACGAGAGTGTCCGTTTAGAGAGCTTCTACTGTATTTCAGTGGAGTTCCATCTATCTCCCTTGGCCTCATGATTTTCGTGTTGCCCTAACTAAAGGATGTGGGAGGCGCGGTGGCCTCATGGTTAGTGCGCTCGCTCCGGATCGAGCGGTCCGGATACGAGCCATGGCCGGGGACCTTGCGTTGTGTTCTTGGGCAAGACACTTTATTCTTAAAGTGATAGTCTCTGTCACATTGTAATATCCTGGCTAGTACTTTTATGAACTTGGCTAGTTTTCTTTAAAAAAGAGGAAACATGTCATGATACGCCTGTTTCCCCCGGTCGCATGATTCAGTCAACCATTATACTTTTGTTGGAGCAGTCATTATAATTCTTGTTTGTTGTTGTTACTCGTTTTTGGTTTGCTTTGTGAAGCAATGGCATATCCCAATGAAAACAGTGGTATCGATCAATAACTTGTCAGAGGATCAAAGCAATGGTCCCACTGCAGAGAAGACGGAGAGTTTGTTACAATCTGATGATGAAGAGTACGGAACCTCTCTGGCAAAAAATTGATGGAATCAATGGAAATGATGAATCAAAAAATATTCTTTGTATGAAAGATAATCTCCGATTTAGATAAGCTTGAAAATGCTGAAATCGAAGAATGAAGAAGGGTAATTTCTGTAAACTGTGGTAAAGATATGTACATGTTGTGGTTTAATTTTGTTTTTGGTTTGAAAAGTTCATTTTTTTTTCAAACCAGATTAAATTTTTAAAACTGTTTTAATTTTTTTTACCATTGCCCATTTTCACATATTCGGATATCTCTGTGGAGTATCAATAAAATGAACTAGAGAAATCGTTTGAACAATATTATGGTGGATTGATGTTTCTGATGCTATCAAAGGCAATAATAATACTAATAATGCTATCAAAGGCAATAATAATAATAATAATAATAATATAATGATAAACATAATACTAATAATAATAATAATTTATTTGCATGTGAACAGTATTTTTTAGTGTTTAGGGTTAAGCTCTCAAGTAGGTTTACGCACTTATTTAAAACATAGCATTTCAGGAGGTGTATGCATGACAACTGCAGACTGCCTACAAATGGCGCTGATAAACAGTATTTAAAGGGGCTAGGTCACGCTATTTTTAGGTAATTTTGTTTTAATTTTGTTCATTATGACTCCTAAACGTCCAAATTGGCAGGAGCAAAGAGTGTTTCATTTGCAAAATCAATCACGGGCCACATCACAACTGAGAATGATTTTCCAGCTTTGTAAATGACATTTTGATATATACTGATATATATTTGAAAAAAGTGGGCCGAACGTTTTTCAACATTTACCCAAATTCACATCCATTTCCAATCCTTCTCCAGTATTGTCCATCCATGTCCCTTCTTGGCTTCCCTGTGTTTCGTTAGAAGGTCTTCTACTAGTGTTTGAACAGTTATTGTGATATTTTAGTTAATTCTTGAACCATTCGATCAGTTGCTGAAATTGCCTAAAATTGCATGACCTAGCTCCTTTAATTTCTGTCTATAAAGCACCCCATGTTTCAAATAGCGCTGAGAAGCACTATTTAAGTCTAAGCACCATTTTAAAACGGTTAGCTTTTAACTGCGTGCTTAAAAGTATTACCCCGCCTTAACGAAGCATGATATCATTCTGGTAATTCTTTTATGGTGCCTCTTTTAATTTTTTCACCCCACCCTTGTTTTCAGGCAAACGATAGAGCAAGTTAAGGGTCGAACAATTTGCTGTAGCTGATGGTGAATTTGAGGTTTGAACAGGAATTACAGGATGCCCAGAACGAGATAAAGGTTATATTATATTTTAGTGTATGGACCACTTTTGGTACCAAGGTGAGTGGCCACACTAACGAGCTGAGGAAAAAAAACCATGGTGGATTGGCATATGATGGTTTTGCTCCTTTAATTAATATTTATTGTCTAATGTTTCCAGGAATTTGAGTTGCAACTCAAATGAGAAATGAGAAAAATTTTAACCCCTTCTTGTTTCCCAAAAGATCAGGAAGAATAATATTTTCTTTGTATTTTTTAAACCCGCTTTTGGGTTATCCGTTTGTTTACTACATATGGGCAATCTGCAGTTTTATGGGTGGAAACCAAGCCAAACCATCCAACTCGTATGCTGACATAGCTCTGACTAGGTGGGGGAAAGGACTGAGCCCTTCTCGTCAGCTTTGTGCCTTTTTAAAAACCATCAATTCTTATAATAATATTTATTGTTGCTCTCCACTGTACATGAAGTTCCTTCAGCTTCTGATAAATTCAAGGAATACATAGGTATTGTTCCCTGGAGGTAAGATGTTGAAATTACAGCCATCTCTATTGACGCTGCTGTTTATATTAGAGTGTTGTTTTGTTCAAACAGAATTATCAAAATCCCGCTTAGTCCGTCCTAATTTATTACCACTTATACTACTTGGCTTGAGTATCTAGATCTTCTTTTCTTTTATAAATGTAAATCAGATGGATATTCAGTTAAACTTAGAAAAAATTATGTTAAGTACTGTAACAGTAAATCACGCTGTGGGTTCCTCTGGACAACAGCTTATTTTAAATTAAAACTTCACTTTTCAGGGATTCGTTTTTTTTGTTATCAGACTTTCCAATATTTGGAATGCTGTTCCTGTTGATATCAAAGCAGAAACTACTTTGTCATCTTTTAAAGCTAATCTTAAGTTCTTTCCTATTTTGTTAGGTTATCCCAGATTTTTGCTGGAATAAAGTTAAATTAAATGTTTAAATTAATCTGTCCTACAATGTCGCAAAGTTTAATATTTTTCTTCTGTTTGCTCTTGTTGATAAGCGTAACTACTTTTTTTCATATATATTTTTT
>NC_090885.1:31584067-31596567 GCF_036669925.1 Montipora capricornis
GCTATAGGCTCCCCCGCTTGGGCCCATAGTAGCCAATGTTTTTAAGTGCAGCATCGAAGAAATTCTTGAGCGTGAAGGCAAAATGTCCGCATATTACGGAAGATATGTGGACGACACATTAACAATCATGCATGACAAACATTAGCCGATAGCTTTCCTGAGTTTGTGAACCACTGCCATGCCTCTGTTAAGTTTACCACAGAAATAGAGAATAACAGCATGCTCCCTTTCCTTGGCACTCGATTGTCAAACAAATCGACACATATTGAGACAAGGTTATGTAAAATTCACAAATACTGGCCTCTTGTTTACACTACAAGAGCCATGTGGACGAGCCATATAAACGCGGCCTTTTAAAGACCACGCTTGATCGAGCTTTTCGACTGTAATTTCTTCTAACTGATCCTATTTCTCTTGGGAATGCATGTGATCGCCTCAAACTATTGTTTTCTCGACTAAAATACCCGAAAAAACTTATTAATTCAACAACCACTTCGCTTTATTGCCTTCAAAGTATCTGATCAACTTGCTTCACCGGCTGACACCAATGAATCAGCCCCCGTTCGCATTGTTCTTCCATTTCAAGAGCAAGGCTCAGCTGACAATCAACTTAAAGACTTGAGCCAGAAAATTCACATCAACGTTCAGCCTGTTTTTGAGCGAGATCTTAAACCGCGAGAATTTAAGCCACCAGTAGTGAACAAACAGTGCCTTGTTTTCAAATTTAAATGTGACCTTTGCGATGCAGGTTACGTTGGTGCCACAGGCCGGCACCTGCATCAACGCTTTGTTGAACATGAAGGCTCGTCCTTATCTATTGGCAAGCATTCCCGCGACGAACACTTTTTATTTCCATAGGACCTTAGCGAGAATTTTAGTGGGTTGAAGAAATGCACAAACAAGTTTGACTGCCTCGTTTATGAAATGTTTTTTTTATTAACGAACTGAGACCAATTACATAGTTTCAATATACACTCTGATTCAATTCGATCGTGCAAAGGTTTTTAAAAAGTTCCTGTATGTTTTTACTGTTTTTAACACTCCCTTTTTTACATTATGACTTTCTGCATGAACCTGTGCTTTTTTAACGCCCCCCCCCCCTTTTCAATAGTTTTCATACTTTTTACATATCTTTACCTCATTGTTTTTCTCTCTTAAATGTATGTTAATATTTTATTCTCATCATGTACTAACTTGATAATGACCGAAGCACGGTCGAAACGTCGTTTTTTACTGTAAAAGGAATTCGAATATCTTACTGATATTCGATTTCAAAAGAGGGAAAAAAAAAACAAATCTTTTCAAAACAGATATTTTTGTCCGGTGTTTGAAGTCCAAAATAATAAAACCTGTCCAAGTTTGGCGCTGCCGTGTCGTGATCATGGGCTCAACCCTCCACGCTTAGACAGATATTTAGGATAAACAAAACGAAAGAAATTGTTCACTTTACTGAACAAGGGCTACGCCCGAAACGTTTGTCATTCTTCACAAGATGACACTTTGACTAGACATTTTTTCTACCTTATCAGTTTTCAATTTTAATTTTCATTAATTTGAATTTTTATTTCCCTCCGCTTTTATGACGTTTGCCTATTCAAGGGCCTTCACACACACTCATCGTTCCTAAATTAGTCAATTCACTGATAATTAACAATTATTCTACGAGGGCGGGCAGGATATGAAGTGATAGATAACCAACGAGGCGCGTAGCTAGGAGTTATAATCATTTTATATATCCAGCAAGCCCGAGTAGAGTAACTGTTTTATTAAAAACTCCAGGATCAACAACTCTTCTTTGATGTTCCCGGGGGTAATATTGTCGACTAAAGCATCGATTTCTGCCTCGGTCAATTCTGGTCCAAAACGGGTTTGGTCGGCCATTTTTCCTCAGAGCTGCAAAAATGGTTTCAGCTCGCTTTATTGCTGACGCGTTCCTTGACCATATTTGGTACAGCAGGTGTATGAACTGATTGCCTGTGCCCGGCGAGCCAATGAAAATGTTGGAAATTTGATACCCGTAGCTCAGCTTTTAATAAAAGGAAACATTTGGAAATTCTAAAGGATGAAGAGGCTTAAAGGGATTAAAATTTAACAAGGCATTGCGAAGAGATCATTTATATGCTTTGTGATTGGACAATCCTTTCATTCCAAAAAGCACATTTATTACAAAGTAAATCAGTTTGCGCCATCTGGCAGTGTGTTCCAGTCGTCGCTGACCCTAAAAAATCCCGCGCAGTTTTTACCACTTTTTACAAACTGAAGATTGAGGCGTTCGTGATGAAGATTTTTCTACCTCTCCTTATTATCGCACTGATGACTTTCACAGTTGTGACTAAAAGACTCCACATTGAAAAAAAAGGTAAGAACCACCGCCCTTTCTTGTATTCTACCTGAATCCCTAGCGATCCTCTTTGAATCTCTTTTCGCCATATTTCTTCAAACATGTACTTGTTCCCCGAGCTTTGGAGAAATGTAGAAATATAATTTCGTTGCTTCTTAAAAGATATTTGGCTTTGTTTAAGAGAGACAGGAGTTGAATTTTGACTGATTTATTGATGGAGGTTGTTACCCGCAAGAGCGCCAAATAATCATTTTCTTGTTACACATTCTTGTTCGGACATACGAAGCAAAACCTGATAGATTGAGCAAATTGAAAGAAGCAATGAGCACTTTCAGATGCCGTAAATATTTGCTAACCTCTAGATTTCTTCCACTGAAGTAGTTAAAATTGAAACTGTAGTCCATCCTTTAATTACAAATACCCAGTCAACAGCATTGTATACGTATATTTGTTTGCTCGAGAAATTAGTAAAAATACTTCTTGAATATATCATTGCGGATAGATCGCCCTCCAATTTGATAAAACAGTTTAAAACTGGCCAGGAACTTTCACACTTCAAACAAAAGTTCATCATAAGAACAGTTAAGACTCCTATTAATATTTAATTTCCATTATCAGTAACCCCGTTTCAAAGTTATATCCACCTAATTTTGGATTAGTGAAACTAATGTCTTGAATTCAAATTTGAAGAGCCCCGTACAACAAAACTCGAGTAAAAAGGAAAGGCCAAAAGGAAACGGTGGCAGAAAAATGTCCAGTAAATGCTGGGATTCCACGTTGCTTTGATGTAATATCTTAAAAGGTTTCTCTGTAAATGTTTTGAAATCCATGAAAGTTTTACCTGCTCCAGTCTCATTAAAAAATATTTTAACTGTCCGAACAATGACGTACGAACTAACCCTGAAACTTTCCTCCATTTCGTCAGAGGTATATCGTAGGACAACCAATGTAACTGATAGAATTCCTGGAAGAATTTCCTAGCACAAACAAATTTTTACAACGCAAAACTGCCACCATTCTGTGTTATTAAAATAACACCGAGAGGCCCCGCTGACTCCTTAATTCCGTGTTGGCGCAGGTTGCACATTTTCTCGTTTTAAAATTTGAGATGGAAATGTTCGTTGTAGATATTTGTCCTCTCTCTCAGTACTTAATGTAGTTCTAATGAACTTCACTGTTGTGGTTTAAAGACTTCGCATTGAAATTACAAATGGCAAGAGAAACGTTACTTCGAAGACGGCTCGTGTGCTACTTTTTTGTTCTTACCACATTTTTGGTCAGTCACACCTATTTACGCCCTCTCAAATTAAAGAACGGGCCTGTTTTTCAGTCAAGAAATATTCAACAAAAAATGTTTATACCATATGTTACACTTTGGGATTTTTGTTATGTAATCAGTTGTAACTGAGCATGCGTCAGGGAAAAATAAAATAGCCAGAAATTCATCACGTAAAACAATATGGTTCACGAATCACGTTTAATTCAAATCTTCATTCACGGGTCACGTTTAATAAAAAAAAATCGCTCACGTGGACATGAAAAGATCTTACCATCTTTGATCACGAATAACGAATAAAAGATTTACGAGAAAATAAAACGCCCCATCACGCTTTACGTAAAACGTATAGGGAACCCTCGCCTCAAGCTATTTGAAAATCAAAATTGTGTTAACTACATGACAAGCTTGCGACGAGCGCCCACCTTGCAAGTTTGGAAAATTCACCTTTTCCAAAAGCAAAATCAAATGGTGATCGCGCACAAAATTTCACATACACTAAAGGGAAAACATTTGACGCACTATGTTAATTACTACACGAACAATTTTAAGCCAAAACGTTTGGAAGTTGCTGAATCTTATAGATTTCACCGATGCTGTCAAGAAGAAATTTCTGAATTTCCGTGCCTCTGAAGATTGAAAACAATGATTGTCACATGCAATTAGACACTAGGTGTGCACTTTCCCTTACCCCTCTTACTTTTTTGAAACAAGGCTGAAGTGAAACCCAAAAGTGTTGTGTTGTCATCGTACACAGGTGAAACTGTGCATCCGTTGGGAGAAGTATATGGGATCACAGCATACATTGCCTTTATTGATTTTACGTGAAGGAACTACGGCTTTATTTGGTAGGAACTGGCTGTCAGATATCCCTTTGGATTGGAAGACCTTGCCTGGGTTGAATCACATTAGACCCGTTTCCAGTAATTCCTCTGCAAACACAGTGCCCCAAGGAAACCAGACCTTAACAGCAGTACTTGAGCAATGGGGTGAATTATTTCAGCCTCTAATTGGATGTTACACAGGGAAACTAGTTGTGGTAAATGAAAGTAAGAAAGCGAAATTTTACAAGGCAAGACCTGTTCCTTATGCCTTGCAATCCAAGGTGGAGAATGCTCTTCTTAAAATGGAAAGAGATGGTGTAATTGAACGAGTGTCATCTGCAAGCAGTGCTGTGCGTTTGTAGTAGTTGGAAAAAAAGACAGTGATGATGTTCGTGATTTTAGTGTAACATACAATGCAATTGCACGTGTTGAAACCTATCCTATACCTCAGATTGAGGATATGCATACTGCTTAGAGGATGCACTGTATTTAGTGTCCTTGATATGAAGCAAGCCTATCACCAAGTCCCACTTGCAAGAGAATCACCGTCTTACCTTACAATTAATACCCACATTGGGTTGTTCACGTTCAAAAGACTTCCTAATGGTATCCATTCTGGTCCCGCTATTTTTCAAAGAATCATGGATGGTTTGTTGTCAGACATTCCAAAGGCTGTTAGTCGTTTAGATGATATCCTGGTTGCTGGCACAGATGAAGAGGACCACCTGCGCACGTTTTCCTTGGTTTTGGAGCAACTTCTTAGTACCGGATTCAGGCTGAACAAGACAGAGTGTAAATTTCTTCAATCATCAGTGGTGTATCTTGCAATTGGTCATGTGATAGATGGAGAGGGTCTTCACCCAATGGAAGAAAAACTTAAGGGTCACCTCGCAGCTCTTACAAGGTCTCACCTGATTGGAGACCACCCTTGAGGTTTAACAAAAGAACAAATAACAGAAACAATGGACCCTAGGCCTAAAACAAAAGGGCCATTGTTTCTGTTACCCTAGGCCTAAAACAAAAGGGCCATTGTTTCTGTTATTTGTTCTTTTGTTAAACCTCAAGGGTGGTCTCCAATCAGGTGAGACCTTGTAGGAGCTGCGAGGCTACCGAAACTTAAGGCCATCCGTGATGCCCCCAGACCCAAAGATGTGACTTCTTTGAAGTCTTTCCTTGGACTTCTTCTATTTTACTCACGGTTCATGCCTCATCATTCCACAGTGTTGGCGCCTTTACATCAACGTCTTAAGAAGGGTGCGTTATGGAGTTGGTCGAAAGTTGAAGATGATACATTTTTGGCAGCCAAGCAGCTTGTTCTCGACTCCCAGACATTGATTCATTATGACCATTCATTACCCCTCTTTCTATCCTAAGGTGCCTCATCTTACGGCGCTGGCGCCGTCCTGTCTCACAAGATTGTTTTGTTCCATGAATCTTAACCCAGGCTCAACAAAATTACTCTCAGTTAGAAAAGGAGGCCTTCAGCATCATCTTTGGATTGAAACGATTCCGACAATATCTGTATGGTCGTCCCTTTATAATTTTAACGAGACCATCGACCCTTGCTGACACTTTTTTGTACTCAGAAACCTGTTCCTGCCCATTCAGCAACTCGACTTCAATGATGGGCATTCATTCTTGCTTCGTACAATTACAGAATTGAGTATCGTAGCACGGAAGCCCATGCAGATGCCGACAACTTTTCTCGTCTTCCCTTACCACAGACATGGTCACCCAAATGCGGAAACATTGAATGCTATTTCTTGGACAATGAAGTTCTTTGTTTGTTTGTTCCTTATTTATTTATTTGTTTGAGCAGGTTGAACTTTTGGCAGCTACTCAGCTGATGTGGACTTGCTATACCCACCCACCCATATACACACAGAGGACAGGCACAACACCGGGAACTTCATCCCTACTCTTCTCAAATAGTGTTTGGGTTCTTTAACGTCCCACAGGGAAATAATGAACATGGAAGTTATTTGTGAGACGGGACCTCCGGCTTATCGACCTTATCCGAGAAGACTTGAAAGTGTAACCATTTGCGGATGTAATTACAAAGGGAGCACCTTCTCCTCAGTTATTTAAAGACCCTGAGTTTTGGTCCGGCCGGAGTCGGACTCACGACCTCCCACATGGCGGCCTGGTGCTCAACCAACTGAGCCACCGGTGCGCGGTTAACAATGTTACCAGTCAGCTAATTAAGAAAGAGACCCAAGTGGATTCAGTCTTGTCCCAAGTGTACAAGTACATCATTAGTGGCTGGCTGCGCACAGTAGATCCTGCACTGGTTCCATTTAAGACCAAGCAAGATGAACTAAGCACACAGCAAGGGTGTGTGTTGTGAGGTACTCGTGTTATTGTCCCTCCTTCACTCCAAGAGAAAGTGTTGCAAGAGCTGAATGACACCCACACCGGGATATCTCGAATGAAATCTCTAGCTAGATCTTATGTGTGGTGGCCCAACCTTGATTCTCACATTGAAAACATTGTGTCTTCTTGCAGCACATGCCCGTCGATGAGATCATACCGACCCACGTACTGTTCATATTTATCCTTGGACTTTTCCAGCACGGCCGTGGTCTCGAATTCATGTTGATTTCGCTGGACCAATTTCTGGATGTACCTACCTTGCTGTTGAAGATGCTTATAGCAAATACCCAGAAGTAATCAGAATAACAAATACATCAGCGAGATCAACTGTTACAGCATTGCGTGACATTTTCAGCAGGCACGGTCTTCCAGAAATCATCGTATCTGACAATGGGCCACAGTTTACGGCAGCAGAATTTCAACAATTTTGTACTAGTGGTGAGATTTTGCATCGTACTTCCGCACCTTACAGGCCGTCTACAAATGGTCAAGCTGAACGTGTTGTGCAGATCCTAAAATCAGCAATTCGACAGGCCCTCATTACTAACGCCGATGTCACTGCTGTCATCGTCAATTATTTGTTGGTTTATCAAACAACGCCCCATTCCACGACAGGTGAATCACCCTCTATGCTTCTCATGGGCCGGCGATTGCGCAGCCGCTTAGATTTGTTGACACATTTTGAAAACTATGTTCGTACCATGCTTCGTCGCACTGCACATCGCGGCTTCCGTCACTTCAATGTTGGTGATCCAGTTCTGGCCCCTAATTATGGAAAGGGAGGAAAATGGGTGCGTGGAGTAGTATCTGAAGTCGTTGGTTCTCGGCATTACATTGTCAATGTGTCAGGCAACTTGTGGAAACGACACGTGGATCAACAGTTGAGACGTTGCGAAGAGGTCGTCCCAACGAATGATTTCCCAGTGGACCCACCTGGCGAAATTGCTGCAGATCCAACATTTCCAGTCGCTCCTGTTCGTTTCGCCGCAGTGCCGGAAGAGCCCCCTTTAACTGGAGAAGATTCTGACCTGGGAAAACGGTCGCTTACCGAATCTGAGCCTGCTACTGAGATTGCTGTGACTACTCAACCAGAGATGCCTATGCCTGCCCATGTTGATGACACCCCTTTAGTTCCACCGAGTTTTTCAAATGAAAGTTGCGCAAGTACTGTAAAACGTTATCCAACCCGGTCAACTCGGAGGCTTCCTAGTTACTTGCAAGATTGCAAGTGTTAAAAAGGACACTGTTGTTAATTGTTGATATTGAGACTTTGCATGAACGAACGTCTTTTGAAAGGAGAGATGTTACATAATGGGATTTTTGTTATGTAATCAGTTGTAACTGAGCATGCGATCTATTCAATTGACTGCAATTGCTGGGATACAACACCATATAGTATTTTTTTTTTGACTAGGAAACAACGCTCGTATACCCGACATCAGGAATGGCACTGAAGACGACTACAACCAAGATGCTGCAGGAATCCCACGAGTGGTTCCTGCGCTGCCTGCCAACATTTTTCTTAATCCTAATCAGGCATGCTACACACAGTTCTTCGCAAACGGAGTGCCACCAATTGGTTTACGTACTGCCAACTTAGCGAATATGAGATACATCTGTCAACAGGTGCCCGCGAATCCGGGAACGTACTTCTACGCGACGATGTTCGATGAAGGTCGGGGAATTGCAGTGTATTCAGCGTACGTTTTGAACGCGAATAACATCAATTTTCAAGCACAAAGAAGGGCAGGATGGATCCAAACCAACGGTAACTTATTTACATGTACCCTAAAGCTAAGAGAGGATAAAGAGTGAGAGAGGTAATTTCCATTTTGGCCTTACTGCCGAGGTAATCCCTATCAACTTCTTTTTAGACATGGTATCCAGTCCTCCTGCGATAATTGTTACCACGCAAGATAAATAAATGTTTACGTGAAATATGAAATGCGTGTAGAACCGTTTGCGATGAAACCAAACAGCAATAACAAAAGCAAAATAAAAAGACGAAAGCCGAGATAAGAGAGTGGAGGAAACACGTGATTGACATTCCTTTGAATTTTTATATCGTCTTCTTTGGAGAAGAGAGCGGGCGAGACTTTCTTTATCCTGAAGTTTTCATAAATACATTAGTTTACATATTTTCTTTGTTTACACCTTGCAAGGTATTCAACACCAAGGCAGCAATGCGATATATCAGGGGCAACAGTTACACAAAGGTCACTTGTTCGCAGCTATGACTGCCTCGGGTCTCCCGCAGAACGCCCAGGCCCCCCTGAACGCCCAGACCAGCGCTCGTTCAACTTATCAATACACTAATGCCGTGCCACAGAGTGCAGCTTTTAACACCGGTCAGTGGAGAGTTTGGGAAGGGAGGATTCGAACGTATGCAGCGGATATATGCATACCGGCGCAGGGTGTCTTGTATCTTATAACAGGCGTTTCATTCGTTGGTATCAACAACGCTTACCCTCCACAGGCCGCTGCAGTTCCGATTACCACATTGCCACCGGTACCCGCGGGGCAGAATAATCCGGCCGCCATAGACAAACCCAATTCAATGTGGACCGCCGCCATGTGTGTACCCGCCCCAGGTGGACAGCCCTACAGTTTTGCAGTGATTGGAAACAACGTTCAGAATGCAGCTGGAATGCTTACACAGCAAATTACCGTAGCACAGTTAGAGGCTATTCTTCAGTTCGACATTCAAACAAACGGCCTCAAACGAAGCATTGTCAAGAAAGAAGAGGTCAACCTGTTTCCAGGAATTAAAAAATCTGAGAATTATAAAAAGGCAATTCCCGAAGACAAGTATCCTGAATCCGAGGAAAACGAATAAACATGTCATAGCATGGAAATGACAAAAAAATAATATCGAATAATGATGATTAAGAAACTATGTGTAAAGTGTAAAGTAGATTTAAAAAATAAACTTTAAATCGGCAATTGCCAAAACGTCGTTTTTTGTACTAAGCTGCTTAGCGTAGTTTACCATTCAGTTCAAAACTTGCATCCTCTTCGACAACCCTTTTTGGCAACCATCCCTCGGGCATTTGACAGTTGGAATTTTTGGTTCACCCGAAATTCCTATTGGGGCCCCGGACCAAAACAGATAATCAAATTCCTCACCTGATGAGGTGCCATTACCCTTAAGACATACAAGTACACGACAGAAATTAGTAATGTTGCCTTCACCACACAACTGAACACACTCAATTGCTTATGAGGCATGGGTGCGTTGGTAAGCCAGGCCCAAGATATGTTTAATTGGCACAATACGGTTTCAGCAAACTGGGTAAGAGATACATCAAATAATATCTTACATGCGCCAGAACCGGACACGTAAATCCTTGAAATCTCTAGCTCTTATAAGGAAAAAATGGGGTCGTGTACAGCTGTACTCCAGGCTACATGCAGTGAGGCTACCTTTGGGGTTTTAGGGTTGATATGAAATCAGATAACGCTATTTACACAATTTACACAATCTCAATGCGGTTCTTTAACATTCTTTCATTCAGCGACCTTTCTTTGAGTATTTTGTGCTTCAAAAGCGAACAGGATTTTCCATTTTACACTCGCGTGTGGTCATTTACATATTGCATTCGGTTTTGTGAAGTGTTTATTGGTGAATTTCTTAAATGATTATTGTTTCGAGTTAATGATAAGTACTTCATGGGAGCTCCGCTTTTTAAATTAATCTTGAACCCAGACTCCCACGGCCAAGCGTCAAACAGAGAAAAAATGAAAAACAGATTATTTCGGCTACGGTGGGAGTCCTCGTAAGAGGACACCCTCGGGACGCGAAAAGGCTGTCCGTGACTGGCCGCGTATCAGAATAGTTGGCCGCCTACGGGAGCTTGCCCAGCCAACAATAAACATTGGGAATGCAGGAATACAAACAAATTATTACTTTTTATTTTATCGCCTTGTGCAATGCCGCAATAATGGCGATAACTGCATGTAGTTATATTGCTAGTGTATACTGCATACTGTAGTACTAGGACTGGCCCTTACTGGTTAAAGAAGAAATCATAATTGCAGCCAACATTACATTAGCATCTTAGCATTACCAGTCTCACTGCAACAAAAAACCATCATGCAGTTTACAAATTCCTTTCAACTGTACGTTTACGTGAGCTTCAAAGCGAAGGAAAAGTCTTGATCGTAAGGCCACCAAGTGTCCGCGGCCACTTAGGAGAATGTCCCCTTACGGGGATGAGAAAATATACAGTTTGTATGGGAGTTCGAACGGTGTTTTGTGTAGGCGTTTATTAGTAGTAAGAGCTGTCCGCTTACGAGAGTGTCCGTTTAGAGAGCTTCTACTGTATTTCAGTGGAGTTCCATCTATCTCTTCCTTGGCCTCATGATTTTCGTGTTGCCCTAACTAAAGGATGTGGGAGGCGCGGTGGCCTCATGGTTAGTGCGCTCGTCTCCGGATCGAGCGGTCCGGATACGAGCCATGGCCGGGGACCTTGCGTTGTGTTCTTGGGCAAGACACTTTATTCTTAAAGTGATAGTCTCTGTCACATTGTAATATCCTGGCTAGTACTTTTATGAACTTGGCTAGTTTTCTTTAAAAAAGAGGAAACATGTCATGATACGCCTGTTTCCCACGGTCGCATGATTCAGTCAACCATATACTTTTGGTTGGAGCAGTCATTATAATTCTTGTTTGTTGTTGTTACTCGTTTTTGGTTTGCTTTGTGAAGCAATGGCATATCCCAATGAAAACAGTGGTATCGATCAATAACTTGTCAGAGGATCAAAGCAATGGTCCCACTGCAGAGAAGACGGAGAGTTTGTTACAATCTGATGATGAAGAGTACGGAACCTCTCTGGCAAAAAATTGATGGAATCAATGGAAATGATGATCAAAAAATATTCTTTGTATGAAAGATAATCTCCGATTTAGATAAGCTTGAAATGCTGAAATCGAAGAATGAAGAAGGTAATTTCTGTAAACTGTGGTAAAGATATGTACATGTTGTGGTTTAATTTTGTTTTTGGTTTGAAAAGTTCATTTTTTTTTTCAAACCAGATTAAATTTTTAAAACTGTTTTAATTTTTTTTACCATTGCCCATTTTCACATATTCGGATATCTCTGTGGAGTATCAATAAAATAAACTAGAGAAATCGTTTGAACAATATTATGGTGGATTGATGTTTCTGATGCTATCAAAGGCAATAATAATAATAATAATGCTATCAAAGGCAATAATAATAATAATAATGATAATAATAATACTAATAATAATAATAATAATAATAATAATTTATTGCATGTGAACAGTATTTTTTAGTGTTTAGGGTTAAGCTCTCAAGTAGGTTTACGCACTTATTTAAAACATAGCATTTCAGGAGGTGTATGCATGACAACTGCAGACTGCCTACAAATGGCGCTGATAAACAGTATTTAAAGGGGCTAGGTCACGCTATTTTAGGTAATTTTGTTTAATTTTGTTCATTATGAGCTCTAAACGTCAAATTGGCAGAGAAAGAGTGTTTCATTTGCAAAATCACGGCCACATAACAACTGAGAATGATTTTCCAGCTTTGTAAATGACATTTTGATATAGACTGATATAAATTTGAAAAAAGTGGGCCGACGTTTTTCAAGTTTACCCAAATTCAATCCATTTCAATCCTCTCCAGTATTGTCCATCCATGTCCCTTCTTGGCTTCCCTGTG
>NC_090885.1:31601567-31604067 GCF_036669925.1 Montipora capricornis
AAAGCTTTATCACTCTACGTTCATTATGCCAAGAATTGGCTCATTTGGGCCTCCTATACGGATAAAATACAAACTTGAATTAGACCATGTAATTCGAGTAGCCGTAAACAAACACGTTTTCGTGGAAATCAAATTCACCTACCTTCGTCTCACCTCGATTTGCATAATCGATGCAAAGGGATTTCACAGACCACAACTACCTTCCCGATTTCTCAACATCAAATGGCCACCAATGGTAGCAAGCACGCAATGCCTAATGGTAAATACTGGGTCTTTAATAAGACCTATCGCAGTTTTGATTTTTTTTTTCGCAACCGTTTGATTTTCTATCGAGCATGTGCGAAGTACGTAACACCCCACGTGATATATTTAACATCACTTCGTCTTATTTCGCGGGGAATCACTACACAGCAGGCTCGCCCAAACGCAGCAGTTACGTAACCGAACGCACGCGCAAGCGCCAAAACAAGTTTACTAACTCGTTTTACTGGTTCAAATTTAATTTATCCGCCCTTGGAGCTGGACGGCGGCTCACACAAAGAAACTAACAGTTGCTCGCAGTGGTTTCTCTCTCGGGAAGCGTAGGAGAAACCAACTGTTGGCAGGGTAATGGCACTTTCGTTTGGTAAAACCTCCATTTCCACCTCCAATTTCCCCAGCACATTTGTTCACGAAGTGTTTCTCTTTACTTCAAATTAGAGGTTACAAGACACGAAAAATACCTATTTACTTCAAGACAAGAAACGAGTCAATATTGCCAAAAAAAGGCATTCAAAGGAGAATTCTTTGTTTATAAAAGTCTAACATTTTTAGGAAAAAACTACAATATAAATAATTTATTTCAATTAATTAAAATACATATTTACATTTCGCTTATTAATTGATGAAAGGATCCTTTGGTTCTGAATACTAGTATTCTCCGTATGATTACAATCGTAATGGAATCCTTCGTTGAAGCAATGCTTGAGCACCGTGGAGAGACTCAATCGACAACTTAACAAGGAAACTGGAGTATTTTGATGATAAACATGCAGATAAGTGTATTAACAAATCCATGAAACTGCCATCGATTTACATGTAATAACCGGAAAAGAAAGCCACAAGAGGGAATCAGAAGAACAAACGTACTAATGGTAACCAATTCTCTGTCGTGTTGTGTTCTGCAAAACGAAAGTTCTTCCCTTTAATTTTCCTCTAATCTTCTGTTGGTATATTGACGTCCACACCAAATTGTCGAGACAGCTGCCGCAGCTGTCGTTCGTACAACACATTTCTCTCAACAGACTTTTGATAATTGAACTTCAAATCTTCGATCTCTTCAAAAAACGCCGGGTCGAACGCCTCGAGTTCTTTTCGTAGCTGAAAAAAGAGAAATAATACATTGTTTGGGCATTGAACAAATTTAAAAATAAAGACAGTCTCTTAGAAGAACTAACTCTACAACACTGTTTTACGTAACATCACTTATTAACAGGATGCAATAATTATTGTTACATAATGGGTTACCATAGAAATAGGAAGGCAAAAGGCCATCCCGGAATTGCGCAGGGAGCTTAGGTAGTAACAGATTTAAACTAATCGATAAATTGACACCATCACATGAAAGATAACATTGAGATTGGCCATCTGTCCAAGTTTGCTGCTTTTAGGTAGAACAGAGACCAAGTTACGGACTTTAAAACATAGTTAAAAATCCATACAAACGTCTCTAATTTTGAGGCTGCGTCCCCGAAAACCATATACTCTTAAATATTTTTATCAGATTTGGGACAACTGGAAAATCCTATCATGGACCTACTATTACGAAATACGTCACGTGAAAATCACTTCGTTTGCCTCAAAATAAGATACGTTTATATGGATTTTTAAATGTTTTAAAGTCCGTAACTTGGTCTCTGTTCCACCTAAAAGCTAAAGCTAAATGCTATCTTAAGAAGACAAGCTGGGTTACTTAGGATGGCAAGGAGTGTAAATCGCCAAATTAATAAAAGTAAAAATTGTGGTGCCCTCGACACAATTTCGCGAACTATAAAGCTCGCGTTTGGGTGATAAATCTTGTTGAGATCGTTGTATTGTGAGTCAACTCACACCCACCTTGGTGATTTCGTGAGACAGCCTATCTCGTTCCAACTCCACAGTTTTTAAACGTGTGCTACAGAAATAAAACAGAATCCAGAAAATTTGAGCGAAGGGAAGAAAGCCACGAAACCAATAGTTTTAGTTTGCCACCGCCCTGTTAATGTAAGAAAGTTAGAAAGATTCGGAACATTTCAAGCAACCATCGGGTGGAATCGCCAAACCCCAAACCATGTGCTTTCCTTCGGCCTTTCTCACACACTCTGAAGGTGAGTCCCTCGTATGTTTCCATACTTCTGTACACATTTGAAGTTAGATTTGGGAAAGTAAGTAAGAAAGTAAGTTAAGTTGGGGGCATTTTCGAGCAATCACCAGATGGAAACCATGTGCTTTCCGTCGGCCTTACTCACGCAATCATAAGTTG
>NC_090885.1:31609067-31614067 GCF_036669925.1 Montipora capricornis
ATCCAAGGTTGAGAATTTAATAAAAACATTTACGTCATTACTGCCGAAATCCTGCACCGAGTACAGGCCTTTTTTGGCGGACGCATGATAAGTACACTTCGGTCGCCATCTTGAATTCTTGAAGCAGAGGAAGGTTGGAGAGAGAATTAAAAAAAACTGCTTTTCTGTCCATGTCAGCACAAGCGAACTCTCGGTCGCCAGTGAAATGACTCGCGCTCCCTTACTGAACACGATGGCGCTGTAGGCCACATTGCCCGTGAAATGCAAAATAAAAAAAAAGTTAATAAGAGGTAAACCTGTCAATACCGTGTCTGGATTTGAAAGGCTTTTGAATACTTCAATCTTACCATCCATGGTGTTTTGTTATCGTATCCTAGTTTTAGAACATGCTGATAAGGTGATGTTCTTAGAGATGGTCTCACCAAGTCACGAGGTAGATCTCCCGCCTGACCCATTTTTCGAAGCTGTCGCACCTCGTGTAGTATCTCCTCTTTCTCTGATTCAAGAGTTGACACACGCAACCTTTAAAATACCAAATAAAACACGGACGGAACTGTGATTAAGGTGATTCCCTTGTTTTGCATCGCGCATATCATACTGCGCATAACATTGCGACTTCGGGGATGGCGGCGTTTCGCGCCGGCCATCTGAAGAGAGGCAACAAAGGCCGCTTTTGCTGTTCAAGAGCTTTTAAGTACAATCATGATAACTCTTCTCGGTTAAGAAGGTGTTGTTTTGGAACTCGCCCCAGTCCTTTCGCGGAAAATGATCATTTTGAAGCCGAAATTGCCCCTTTGCCATCCATTTATCATCGTGTTGCGAAGAAACGAGCACGGTGACCCCCCATTTTAAATGGTTTTATTTACTCGTAATAGGCACACGGAAAACATATTTTAAGGAGAAAAAAAGTTGGATAGTAGAAGTTGTGGTATTTGCCTATAAACGACATGAAACTGCATTTGGAGCCTGACACTGAGTGCAAGGTGATGACTGTAGCAGTCCAATTTGCTTACATTTCTTTGCAAGATTGAGCAATTTAAAATCACTTTCTTAAAGATTATAGCCCGGACAAACAAGCAGATTCAAGTTTTCAGTAGCTTTTGCTACATAACAACAATTTTTTCGGTTGATCTAGTTTCGAACGCTTCTCGCGAAATTTAATAAAAAACACTTACAATAAAGGGCATACAGCGCGAAAACAGGCAGGGTGACCCCATCTTTTTATTGCACTTTTTAAATGAGCTGTGTATGAATATCAATTGTGCCAAGTTTGAAAAAAATCTGGATAATAGGTCATTTTCATGGGAATTACCTTAAAGCAGTTTAACATTCTAATAATGCCATCTCGACATCTCCGTGCTCAGCTCAAGCTCTTTATGCTACACTTTCGTCGTATTGAGCTTTATTGAAACATCTCACCTTGATTGTTGGAATTCTTTAACCAGGTCACTGTCTGCTTTGATGTTTGTTGGAAATCTTTCCAAGATTGCGACCTGTGCAAGAAGAGGAGAATAATTTTCACTCGTAGAGAGCTTCACACGAACGAAAAAGCATGAAAACCTTAGCGGGAATGTTTTGTCATTTTCAATTCTCGCGAAACATGAATACTTTCACAAAGACCATGTCCGAATGTTTTAGAGTTTACGACTCAATCGACCAGACTCAGCGCAAGCAACCTAACCATTTATCTCAAAACTAAATCAAGAAATGTTCTTTGATCTTAACTGAACTTACCTTCTCCTCCAACTCGTGTTGTTTCGTCGTTAATTTAGTTTCTCGGTTCGCAGCAGCTTTTAGATATGCCTTGATATCTTTGAGAAGATTTGTCTAAATGAAACATAACGCAAAACACAATTACAAGCCTCCTGTTCTCTCTTTTTCCTGTTCTGGTTTTTGCACAATCCAATTTTGTGTCGCGTTGAAAAAACGTCGCACTGTTCATTTTTAACGCCTTAAAATACAGTCTTGCTCAAATGAAACTCGTAGAAGACTGCACGGACAATGTCAACAATTTCAAAGCACGAAATCCACAGGAAGTCTTCAACACACTGAGAGCAGACAATCACGAATGAGTATTTTTTTTTCGTAAAATTTCACTCAAGAAACAATTTTGTGCTCACGGTTATAACTGGCGTTCTATCAACAAAACAAACAACACACTGAGCCTATTTTCTTACAGCTGATCATTTTTGTATCTCTGAAATACGTCGTAACATTATTAATCACCAAGCAAAGGATTCTCACTTTTTTCTCTAATTCCGCCTCCAACTTCTGCATCTTTTCTTCGTATATTTTCGGCAAAACAACTGATTTCCACTCTTTGCTGTCAAGTCCTCCCATGTTCGAGTCCGAGACTTTTTGGTGGAGCTGTCAACACAAATCAGTTAAGAAAATTGGATTTTTAGCAGTGGAGTAGTGCTGGTATAAACATTTCGAATTTTCAAATGCTCTCATCTTGGCCGAACTGTTAAGTTAAATTATCTTCACTTTGATTTTTTGATTTCATCTCTCAGCCCAGCCGAGTTACTTGCCTATGTCCCAGATGCACAAACTAAGATGGCTATAGCATGCTATCCACTTTCCATTTGTCAGCTTCGTTTGGGATTAGAAAGAGAGTACGCAATGATCTTTTAATAAACCAATTTGCATGTTTTCGATGTCAAAATAATTGTTCCAATATTTGAAACCTGAGAAGTCATAGGTGAGCTTGAAGTTGAGGAATAGAGCTGTAATGGAGGCAACTTTTCACACAGGTACAATATCTGACGAGTTTAGCTAGACTATTTTACCGATAGAGGTGCAGGAAGGGGGAGGGGGGGGGGGGGAGGGGGAGGAGTAGGGCGTCTATTAGCGAATACAGGAACAAGACTGACACTCCAGAGTTTCCTGTCTTGTGCAATGACCCGCTCGGATTGCGTCCAAGACCATTTCAATTTATTACTTTTGCAACGTAGGAATGGATAAACCTCCTCCCGCTTCTATGTCTTTGCACTTTCGTTTATCTGTTGGGACGACGAAAAGAAAGCAGGCGAATAAGATACTACCTAAACGAATGACGAATGAGGGGACTCACTTTCTGTGGCTGGGTTTAGAGATGGCCACAGTCAAAGCTTAATCCACAGATGAAAAAGCTTGTTCTGCTTATCACCCTTCCTTGGAGTCTGAGGGACTAAATTGGGCGGAGCCCAACGAGATCGCGTCGAATCAAATGTAAGGTACCGTAAGGTGCATTTGGCTGTCGATGTAAGGTCCATGAGTAATCCCGGAACGCCATACCCATGCAGATACAAATCACTTACAATCGATTTTGATGAGGGAGAAAAAAACAGAGTACCAAGAGAAAAACCCTCGAATTAGTTTGAGATCGGCTGAAATTCAGCCCACACACTATCGCAGAGGTAGGAACGGAAGATAACCAAGACAACAGCCTAACAACCTTAAACTGCATCGACCTACCATTTGTAGCTCTCTCACTAGTTCTTCCTTCTGATGTTCCAGATTAGCATTTGCTGCTTTGAGTTTTTCCACTTCCTCCATTTCCTGTCAAGACAAAAAGTAAAGCCGTCCTTCAAGGAAAACAAGCACAGTGACGGGATGCAGACTTTGTTTAAAATTCTGGAAAAGTTTTCGCCGTGATCCATCGCGTTTTCAAAAAAATGAGGTAAACTCGGGACACGCCATACATACATAAATCGTTTTGATGTAACAATGATGATCGCTTTGAAGTTAAACAGTTTAGCAGTTGCAAAACGTCTCTAAAAATGTATTCGTGATGGTGCATTTTTGCGACACAGCGCTCTACCAAGTAGAGTTAGAACACAATTGTGAGGTAGACAATCCTTTTCATGTTTCAAAGGGAACCTGTACTCAAAAACAATAATAACCTTAAGCGCCACAGCAATTAGTGTTTACAATCAAATTTACTTGAAGCTTTGCTAAAGAAAGCGTCTGTATGCCAAATCAGTGGGCCATTTCCGAGTTGCTGTTTGTCTCGGTTTCGAAGTGAGTCTTGGTGCTCAACTATTCTAAGGGATATGAGTTTGATTTGCATAAAAATACGCAACTCATTTCCATTTGAATGGTTGTGCACCAGGACTCGCCTTGAAACTGAAGCATGCAGCAACTCGGAAATGGGTTATTAATTTCAGAATTTTTGAAAGCGAAAAAAAAAAAAAAACATTCAAAATTTCATTCTTGCCGGATAAAATACTGTTTTCAAAAAAAGTCAAACAACTTCTATTGCACAGATTATTTGCTCTGATTTAAATCGGGTTATACGTAAGAAAGATTGGAGATTCTTCCAGAAGTGAGGTTTAGGTGCCTGTGATCGTAGTTGTTTGTAGCTTTTAGCTCAAGTCTACTAAAAGGCAAAATTTATATACCTTTTTTAGATCCTTTACGAGCTTCTCGTTTTCAGACATCAGTTTGGCTGTATTCGCCGGAGCACTCACTCCGCGCGAGGATTGGGATCCAGAGGTAGCCTTTAAACCCGCGGCTTTTGCCTTTTCCAACTCTTGCTGAATGAAAAAAGAAAAGCCCAATAGAAGGCTTTTTTCTTGTTAAGATGGGAAGAGAGGGAAGTGAAGGGAAGTAGTGGGGACAGGGTAAGGCTTACTTGTGAACAGGGTTTCGGGTTATAAATAAACCCAACTCAAATGCGGTAAAATTTTATGGGAAATGTCGGAACTTGAAGGTACTCTTTGTTGAAGATACCATAATTAAGCAAAAGAGCGTTAGGTCGCAGTTCAAAAGCAATGTACAAAAAAGACAAACAAACAAACACGAGGACAAAGATGAGAAATTTAACCGCATCACTTGAAAATAAACGGCAAAATAACCCTAAGCGGTAAGCTGTAAGTTTTTCAAATTTCTTCAAAAAGGTTCGGTCCTCACACTGAGTCTACCACCTACGCTTAGTTGCTTTTTAATCATGACGAAGGAAAAAAACATTCCTCTCGTAAACACTCTCAAGAACAATATTGTACTCGAGAGTGTTTACT
>NC_090885.1:31619067-31644067 GCF_036669925.1 Montipora capricornis
TTAATCCCCTTTAATTTCATGTGATTTAATTTGGTATACAATCCTTCAAATTAGGGAGCGCTCTCTTTAAGACTTAATAAAGTCGTCGTCGCGTTGACATCACGGTTATCATCATCAGCTGAATCATCGCTATTGTTGTAGTAGTTCAATTCCATGGTCTAAAACTGATCCATGGTTCGTAAATATGATACTCCGTTTCACGTTCAAATGAGTTGCATATTTTTGTCCATCCCGTTCTCTACTCTCCCTGTTAAAAGAATCACATCTCCTGACCTCTTTCGCTTCTAACAACTGTTTCTGCAGAGACTGGCTTCTTTGATATAAGTCACGGTACATGTCTGCGTCGGCTCTATCCACAGAACGCTGAAAAACACAAGGAAACGAAAATCAAGTACGCTGGAGTAATTTCACACTAAGTTTTATTGTTAGTGGTGATTTGTCGCTGGTTTGATGTTAATCACCGCTCTTGTAAAGATCAAGCTAAACTAAATGTCCTTTTGAGATCTTTTGAGATGAAAGAAACGAGAACCTGGGGTTTGCCAAACAAGATAATAGAAAGCGTGTATATGAGCGACTTTCGTATGACCTTGAAAAAGTGTTCGCAATTTGTTTCACGGACCAATGTTTGGCAAGATTAAAACAAAGCTTCTCTTTATTCCCGCCAAGGAAACTCCTAATATGGGCAGTGAACAGTTCGATTGCCCAATCACATTACTGCATTTCAAATAACGTCAAAGCAAAATGCCGATCGCTTTCCAGAAAGTTCCATGGAGAGATGACGTTGTTTGCATTCGCGTTCGCTCGTTTGTTTTTGCTCGATAAGCCAATTAAATGTTTTGAGTTGTTGTTTTCGTTCTGTTTTTACATTTATTTTTCAAGGTCATACGAAAGTCGCTTTATCGCAAATTGGTCACTAATGAACGTTAATAAAGCAATACTTTAAGCCCCTCCTTTCTGGAACAGGCGAAAAGCGTGTTTTTGGTTACAACAAGTCACGTGAAAGAAGGGAAGTTACTTGATAACTGTAGCTAACAGGCAAGAAATAAGATAAAAATTAAATAAGTTCCTTCTTACTTTTGGCAAAACGCAAACTCCTTTTTTTCTTGCCATTTGTTATCAATGCGATGCCAAATCCCTCAATTATTTTGGGCCCCAAGTGACAAGCCACCTCGGCTTTTCATCAGACGGAGACCACTCTAAGATGGACATGGCTGGCTCGAGAGGAGTCCTTCTAACAGAGAGTACTTTTTTGAAGCGAGATCGCTTACGTGAGAAACAAATCTTTCCCATTTGTCGCAATTGCGATGTTGAATATGGGTGACAGGTATACCTGTTCAGTCGTGCGTTCAGCAAGGTCACGCTCTAATGCATCAATGTATTCTCTTTGCTGTCTGTTCCTCAGTTCCAGCGCTTCCATTTGCTTGTCGTGTCCGAGAACTTTCTGTCGTCGCAACTCTTGGTTCTATCACAAACAAAACGAATGAATATTCATAAATTACTGAAAGAGTGAGAAAGTGAAACTGCACTGCCGGCGCCACCCTGTCAACCAGGCTGAATTTTTTTGAAAAAAGAAAACTCTTGAGCTGCGTTGTTGATGGTAACAAAAATAAATAATTAATCAACAATATTTGTAAAAAGCTTTTAAATACAAAGCAATGTATGGCGTTCTTTTCCAAATTGAAGCTTAATTATCTCTGAAAAATGCGTGGCTACCTATCTCTTTTTGGATACCAAGAGTACTTGCTGAGTTCAAAAATATCCCAATATTGGTGAGCACCACCAATAGAAAACCTGACTATTTTGAGATGCGCAGGACGTATGCGCAGTAACAATAGTAGGCACCGTCCTTAAACACGAGATGGTTCTTAGCTACGAACGGAAACCGGAAGTGAACATTTTGCAAGCCAAGACACTAGTCTCTATCAAATTTTTGATGTAATTATATTAAATAATTACGATAGTACGCGCACTCTCATTGGTCAATAGCTGTGTTTAGATGAGAGTATGTAAACACGGCTGTGACATCACACGAAGTTTGATTGGTTATGTGTTGTTGCGTTTTGATTGGCTGGTAGGAAATAAGAGCGTGTATTAAGAAAACAAATTAAGAAGGAGAACAGCTCACTTCCGGTTGCCGTCCGTGGCAAAAAGACAAAACATCTCGCGTGCTTAAACTCCCTAATAATTAAGGAGTTTAAACTTGCGACGTTTTTCAACCGGAAGTGCGCTGTTTTCCCTTTTCACTTTTCTGTTCACTACCACCTTTATATTGTTAAGTATCTTTCCACCATTAGAGATGATTAGGTTAAAAATCTGGGAGACACTACCGTCCTGGCATGCGAAATTTTCATTTTCGGTTGCCTTCCGCGGCTCAAAAACGTCGGGTGCTTAAACGGCCTATGTGATACAACACTGACGCTAATATTATGAACATTACATATACCATTAGGCCAATATTCCACCAATTTCTCTGCTTTATTTTATAGAGAAGTTTTTCATGGACAGCATCTTTACTTCACCCGTTTTAAAATGGTTCAAATTTTTCAAAATGTAATACCGACGTTTCTGCAAAACTGTCTTTGTCAGGGTAGTAAACGGAAAATGATTTGAAAATAGGGTTTAGTAATTAATGCAAACGCGCGAACGCGTGCCAGTCCATTACAAGCGTGTGACTTAAAAAAGTAAAGTCCAAATTCCCACACTTGTAATGGACTAGCACGCGCGGCTTTTATGTCAACACGTTCGTGCGTGCGCATTAGTTTGTATACGCGATTTTCAAATCATTTTCCGATTACTACCATGTCAAACGCAGGTTTGCCGAAACGTCGGTATTAAATTTTCAATTTACAGCGTTTTAATATTTAATTACCTTTGAAAAATGCGTGGTTACCCTTAATTGTCTTTTTGGATTTTAATAACACTATTTAAGATCTGCTTTTCCCGCATGTTTATAAACCGGAAGAAATACCTTTGAATTAGTAGGCACCGTCCTTTAGCTCCCTAACAACAGTGATTTAAATCCTCATTTAGTGTAGTATCCACCCGGGGAATCTTAACGATAAAAATCGCTTTGAGAATTATGCATGTATCAGATAAACAACAGTTAATCGATAAAAAATTTCTTACATTTATCCTTTGTGAATTATTATGGCTATTATTTACCACCACATCAAGCTCTAACAAGCACAATACCTCTTGTTCCAACTTGAATATACTGTGTTTAAGGTCCTGTACAACTTCGTTAGTGGCAAGTGGCGGTTCACCAACCCCACCTTTGAGAGAGCTAAAAGATAAAGGAAAATATATCGATTCCAACATTGGGAATGCAAAAACTTGGAAGCAATGTCAACGGAAATAAACATTGCGCACCTTTTTAACCGGCTGTGAAGACCAGCTTTGTCTTTTTCAGCCCTATTGACGGCTTCTCTTAACATAGTGATGGTTTTCTCCGCTTTCTCCAGCTCTCTTGCTTTCTCCGCTAGTTTTCCTCTCAATGTCTCCACTTTTTGTTGCCATTTTTTGTTGTCTTCCCACCGAGCCACGCCTTCACTCACTACAGCAGCCTGGAGCAAAACACAATTGCAAATAAAAAAAGATGCATTTAGCAATAATGCCTTCGAGATACTCGGGAAAACAATTCTCGGTGATCCTTACAGAAATCGAGCCTGTAATCTTCCGGGCCACTTCCCGAGTAAGAGAATCTTACATTAATGGTAACTTAGGCCGCCGTCAATGTACTGCAAGAAAAGGTTTCCACAAGATCTTACCCTTTAATTTTGATTTAAAGGTTTGGTTTCCTTCAGCATAAACTTATAATGTTAAGACTTTTTTGGACGGGCGAAATTCAAAGCTCGGTTGTTTTAATCAGTTCTTGAACAACTGGGCCCTCAGAACTAGTTCGGACGTTCTCCCACTGAGCTAAATGGGACTCATGGGAGCTCAGGCCATTACACCACTATTACATATCCAGAAATGCCCGAAATTAGATTTCAACAAGCGTCGCAGTGTCCCTTTACTATTCTACCCAACTTCAACATCACTCGTGTATCGGAAGATACGTACAATTAGCGTCCTCAAGTAAGGATAAACAGCTGTCAGTATTTACCCAAGCCGAAAATAACGCTAACCTTTACCCTTACCATATTGTTGGAAATACGTAGCAAAGGCCTAGACTTTAAGGGACACTTCGTGTTGGATGTCAAAATTGGGCGTGCATTTGTTGGCACAAGTGTTACACAACGTTCAGGTAACAAGCGTGCAGCTGCACTGCTTATACTGAAATTGCCGAAATGTGGCATTCTTGTAAATTTATGTATTCCTGGACTGAGACGGGAAAGTAACTTTAACCCAGGTAAACAAATGAAGAAATGAATTTATCAATGGTGGTCATGGCTTGGAGATACTCGGGAAAACAAAAACACGCAGTGCTCCTTACAGGGCGGGTCGAGCGTATGACACAAGAAAAATCTTTTTAATGGCGAGATAATATAAGACTTATTAAACAAAGTGCTGTGTACAACATAAGCTGGATCTCAAAACAGATCGGTCTCTGAAAGCGTCGCCACAAAAGCCCAACAAGAGAGTATCCCGCTTCTTGTTTACAGCCAATCAGCTTTGATGCATAGTATAGGTGGTTTCCCTGTTGTCCGGATAAAAATATCGCCACGTTACCCGCGCAGCAATCTTACCCTATCTTCTTTGATCACCTCTTCCACCACAGGTTTTTCAGTATCATGTCCATCAACACCCTCTTCCGCACTCTTCGCCTTTTGCTGCTTAAGTTTGTCTTGTAGCACTTTGACTTTGTCACGTAGTTTTTCCAACTCTAAATGTTCTTCAGCGTGCTAAAGGTTAACAGACAAATAATTCAAATTGTTATACGACTATTTCCGTGAGCGGACAAGATGAACCAAAACCCGCGCTATGATTGGCTACCCGAGCGGGCCAGATAGAGCTAACTGCCCGCTCGGGATTTCTTGTTTGGTCCCGCAAGATCAGAGATTATTTTTTTGGTCAAGATGGCTGGATATTGGCCTTGTTCGTTTCGGTCCATAAACACGCAAAAAAAGAACTTGGCCAATATCCAGCCATCTTGACCTCACCCTTGGTCAATAACCCATATACATAAAAAATTCCTGGTAGACAGTTACGGACATCGATCTTTGCAAAAGAATGTGTTTTAACAAAACGAACAAGCGAGACTTTCGAGCAGAAGAGTTTGTGAAAAATATCGTACAAAACCTTAAAGCGCCGAGGTACTCACTAATATCATTAGCACGGTTTATTTATTTGTATCTTTTTTTTTTGGACTTTGGAAAAATAGACGGTGAGTTAAGTTCAGTATAGGGTATAGGGAATCTTTGTTTACATTTTTTGCCTCATTAGCACGAGGCTATCGTTTTCCAATCAACTACGGCAGCTGTGATTGCCAAAACCCACACTCACTCTCTTGGGGGTCAAAACGCACGAATTCTATAGGGGTCAAAACGCACGAATTCTATAGGGGTAAAAACGCACGAATTCTATAGGGGTACAAAGGCACATTCTGCAACCATTAGGGGTAAAAACGCACAAATCCAATTAAGCCCGCTAAATGCACTTGCTACAAGTGGGGGTATAATTGCACTTTTTAAAAAACCTAAAATAATATCTCATATAATAGTATAATGAGTTGCCAAGAACTGCATAAAGAACTTGTCAATATGGAAGAAGTGGTCTGTCCATTTTGTAATAAGCAAATCTCGAAACATACGAAAGAAATTGAGCAATGCTGCAGTCAACCTGATATAGTGAATGATAACAATATGCTAGTTTGTAAAAAATGTGGGTTGGTTAATGGCTATAAACAACTTATAGAATTTGTTGATTTTCACTCAAATAAGCATAGATTTCATCGTAAAAGTGTTTACCAAAGAAAATATCATATCAAAAACATTATCAATAACATTGCCATTAAAAATGGTTTCCAGATTTCTGTAAAAAATATGGATAAAATAATTCGAATTTTTGCGGCTATCGGGGAAGTTGTGAAAGATGTTAACATTGATAGAAAGCGTATGATTAACATAAATTTCATTTTAAAACAAATATTTAAAATGCTTGATCTTCCTTTTGAAAAGGTCAAGACGAGTAAATCCAAAAAGACACTTCAATCATATGAACGGTATTGGAAAGACATCCTGTCATTGGCATCAGACCGAATTAATGAAATAGTTAAGGAATGAATTTGTCATTGTATTTAGCGTAGAACTTGTCAACACTAGGACAAACATCAGTCACAAAATCATCTACATTTTTTAATTCTGTGTGAAACGATGGTTGAAAATCACCGCTTCTCAACATGTCTTTTATTGAATTCAATAGATGTTGATAACTTTGGTATGCATATGTGCAATTTTGTATTTTAAGATCCAGTGATTGGAAATCCATGTAAGACTTGATTAACAAAGCACAAGTGCTGATAGCTACAAGGGCTATACCTCCTGTCACCACAGCCGAAACCAAACCACCTGCTCCAGTTAGAACAGAAATACTATTACCTATCAATTTAAATCTTTTGAACCGTTTTACAGCCTGTTTGTAAGCCCAACACTTTCTATGGTATGCCTTATAATAGCTCTTTAGTTCGTCGACCTGATCTTCTGAGAGTTTGTCTGAAATATGGTTCCAGCTAAATATTCTCTTTTTTCGATCTGCCATATATATGGTCTAGATTGTTAATCGTCGGCATAGACAATATAGTATACCACTGACTTGACCACAAAAAGGTGATCTTTTAATCAGTTTAGTTGTGTATTTTTCTGAAATAGCATAAGTGTAACCTCTACCGAGCTTATGGTGGTCATAAAACCTCCCGGAAGCATCATGTAATACACTATGTGAATTTAATATATCAATCCAACCGAAGATCTTTTCAAGTAACCATGTTAGACAGCCACTACCTGGTCCAAGAAGACCAATTTCACCATCATTGAGTTCAAGAATCTCATTCATAGACATGTCTCTTTTAAAATAGAAACAGTGCAGGTATTGATAAACAAGTGCTGATTTTAATATTTTGTCATTAATGCATGGATGTTTTTCTTTTGCTTCTTGAAAACTATATTCCACAAATCGTAATAAATTGTCGATATACATATATATTGAGTCATATATTTTGAAAATCCACATCACAAATCGAAATGATTTTGAATGAATCTGAACATATTTTTCAATTCATCATCAGACAGAGATTTAGCCCAAACGGCAAAAGCATATAAATCCATTTTACAGAAATTTATAGCAACGCCATTATCATGAACCTGACATCCAATGAATATTTCTTGTGCTGAACCTGTAAGAGTAGCAGAAATTGTTTCTGTTTTAATCGGAGTCACTGTTGAAACACCTCTAAAAAGTTCCATATTTGTCTGATTAACACGGATCGTCCACACCTCGATATCACCAGAGAGACTCGTCAAAGAAGGCATATTAAGTCGGCCATTTGATGATGAACCAAAATCGATATAGACTGCACCATCTCCCCATGGTATATGCATACCGAATCTGACGGCTCCACGCCCCCATTGAAACTGAGATTGATTGGTTATTGCTTTTGTATTGACAACCAGTATTACTGTACATTTGTTACCAGAACTACCCGCTATTTCAGAAACATCAAATGATTTTTTTTCCAAATAGTCATCACTACCATCGAAACGTATGAAAAAACGTTTTTTCAATGAATCCCTCAGAAGAAGAGGCTTTTTTGAATTGGTTTGTTGTGAAAAATCGATATTATTCACAGGATCAATCCATGAACTAACTCTATCATTTGAATCGGCTGTGACTACTGATAAAGCTGGAATTAATGCAATGCTGATTTTGTCTAACACTGGTATACCAGGTAGACTGTTCGAAATAATAAAAGTCGATCTGTCTAACTTCAAATCGAGTTGTTTTTTTATGACAACATGGTTATCTTCCGTAGCAGCCTTAACGACGAGATTTTTGTCAGTTTCTATATGTCCATCATCATTTACTGAAAGTTGAGCTTGAGCTTGATAGGTAAAATCATCATCAGAGTGATAGTCAATGGTGTATTCAATTCTGTCACCATTGTCGTCAAGAAGATGTGTACCATCTAAATTTTTTGCATACAATGTCATATACTGTTGCAGTAGATAATTCAATTGATCAGTAATGTTTTGTAATGTATAAGGTAAACATAAGATCTTACGCCATCCCCATCGTCATCATCAAAATTTATTCGTATGTTTGTTATGTTTTCAAAATATCGATTGATATTGACAGTAAGTATTTTGCTTGTTGAAAAATCTATGTCATAAAATACACTAGCGTCTCCATAAAAAGTTATATCGTGATTCGACTCTGATGGATAATTTTTTTTAGCATAAATTTTTATTTTATCAATATAAATTTTAGTAAATGTTAGAGGTACTGTTCTAGAAATATTGAAATCACAACCCAGTGATGATTCTGAAGTGGTTCCATAGGCGTAAGACGGTAATATCTTATCAAATAACCCTAAAATTTTATTACCATTCATATTGATTGGTACATGCATTCGAAATTGATCATTTACAACTTCATAAGCCAATTCATAATCATAAATTGTGAAATCAAGGTTGTTTTTGGATTCGCCTTTTATACCGTAAATCAGGACATACAAGGGTAAAAGAGTTGGGCTTCGATTGTCATAAGTTGATTGAACAGTTACATATAACCGTCTTCCAATAGTTGGTGAAGAACCATCTGGTGATAAGTTCATAATAAAGCGATAATATTTATACTCTGTGTTGGTTTTGACTGTTGTGGTTCTATCAGTGTTCATGTTCAATTTTTCAAAAGTAACCTGAAATGAATTAAACTCCACATCAAAACCAGTTTTTTGGAAATATATTTCTAAACACAAAGTATATTTATCGCTGTAATTGTCGCGTATCAGTTTGAATAGATTAAAATCGAATCGTCCTTTGAACAGACTTGAACCATCTGTTGCCTTTTGAACCTTAAATGAAAATGCTTTTTTGTTGTTTTTATGTGGTGAGTCATTATAGTCGATTAAATTGGCATCCTGTATTCCATAATCTTCTGTAAATTCCCCATCATCCATAGCATATTTCAGCACATTTTTTCTGTTTGTGTGAGTAGTTATGTGACTCTTCACTATTTCGTCGTCTACATATTTCTTATTTTTTTCTATTTGTTCGTCTGTATATTTATTGTTTTCGGTACTTATAGTCGAAAAAGCGTCATTTACTTGCTTCAAAGTTATGGCATCTTGATTATGTGTGGCGTTTCCGAGATTTATTATTCGTTGATTGTTCATGTCTAGAACAGAAGTCATTACACCGCTTCCATCCAATTTCAATGTTTTTCCAACCTCGGAATCGACATAAGCTTTCTTTGTCACATCTCTAGCACCGGTTGGTTGTCCGCAATTTATTATTTTATTCAAAGACATATCCAAATTTCCAGTCATTTTAGAGGATCCGTCTAAACGAAGTGAATCTAAAAATAATCGATCAACGTAACCTTTTCCAGTGGCATCATTTCTACCTGTTGGATTAGCAAGATTGACGATCTTTTTTTGTGACATATTTAAATTTCCAGTCATGTCCTGCGAACCATCACGGAGCACAACCTGATTTGTATTGGGTTTGGTTGATAAACCAGTTTGTAATTGGTGTTTTGTAACAGCGTCAGAATTGCCAGTGCCTTCAGCAAGATTGCTGATTTTATTATTTCCAAAGTCAAAATTACTAGTTACGGAAATACTTCCATCTTTTTTCAAATAATTAGCCAGCTCCGTTTTATCGGCTTTGAAATTCAAAGAGCTGTCAACGTAAAATTTATTAGAAGCATCTGAATGTAGTATCGGGTCTTTCACTCCGAAGATTCTTTGATTTTTCATGTCGATTGGATTTTGCAATTCTATTTTACCATCGTCAGTATTGAGCACCATGTAAAAACTATGCAAATGCGCACTACTGACAGCGTCACTCTGGCCATGTCTAGCAGGTGCAATGTTTTCTACACGTCTGTTATCCATATTAAGGGCGCCAGTCATTTTATTGCTCCCATCTATTTTCAAACACCCAGAAACCTCTTTATCAACATAACTCTTGGTGCTCGCGTCATTATTTGTTTGTGGTGAATCTAAATTTCTCAGTTTTTTATTCTGCATATCATAATCACCGTCATCAGTAAGTTTAAAACCAACACCAGGCAATCCTTTTACTATTTCAACAACTTTTTCATGTGAAAATGTGTCTTCAGGTAATTTACCATTGGAGTAACTCATATATATAATTGGTTTATATTTTTTCATCAAAATTCTTCTTTACTCGTTTCTTAGGTTTGTCAATATATATGAAACTAAAAGGGTCTCTGGTTGCTCTCTCGTACAATTGTTTAGAGACATTGTTTTCACGACATATGAGACTTTTTTCATTATTGCTCGGAAAATCATAAATGGCAAAATGTGAGCAGTTTAATCTAATATCTTTTGGTGTCTTATAGTAGCTTTGACTCAAATATATGGCACAGCAGTTTTTATGTCTCCCCTGTATAAAATAGTCAACTAATGGTTTTTGGTTTTTATCACATACGAAATCGTCGAATATCACAATTTTTTGATTGTCACCATTGAGATTTTTTACAGGAATTATTTTATCATTGCTTGCTTCAATGATATCATAACCAGCTTCATCACTAATTGGTTCGAAATCATCCATGAGATTCTGATACTTTGACTGCTCTAAGTTTTTTGCATAAAGGTATATTTTATCAAAATACAACAGATTGTAAATCATATGCATCAGTGTGTTTGTTTTTCCCGAACCAGAAGGTCCACAAATGAGCATGCGGAAGCATCGATCAGGCATAAAATCATGTAGTTGTGTGAAGTTTGTGACAACATCGTCGCCAGTATCATAATTAGGTATCTTCATTTATATTAAATCGTTACATTGTTTCGATAAAATGATGTAGTTAAACATGGTGTTCAACATGGTGTTCAACACGGTGTAAAACGCTATTTTTTATATATGAATTTCCATTTTATGTAACGTAACAATATAACAATAAATGAGTTTACTTAAGTGGAAAGAACTCGCAAAGAGTAAATCTGAATTAGGGGATAAGATCAATTATGTCCATAATGCAATTACAAAACATGATATCGATCAGAAGACCAGTCAACAGGGATTTTCAAAAGTATTCAAACCAATTACAAGTAAATTAGATGATGTTATCGATAGTAATCAGGTTTTAAGGTTGCCAAGGAAAAAGACCACTGAAGAAAGGAGAAGTTCCTGATTACGGCATTGATATAGAGGATGAAGTTCCAGATATGAATCTTGGTGATCTATTTGAACAACCTGTTTTGCCACAGCAAGAAAAACAACTGGTGCCAAAACCGCCAACATATGAAGAATCTTTACAAGATCTTCTGGAAGGAAAAAAAGAGATGTATGTTGATCCTAAGTACTTTCCTGAAGAACCAGAATTACCACCAGAATATGATGATGACGATGCGATCGATTATGGAATGGATGAAGAAGATATGGAAAATGAGATATTAGGTGATCTTGGTATACCAAATTATGATTCTGTTGAAAAGGTAATAAATCAACAAGAAATGACTGAACGAAAAAACAAAAAATATCTCAATAAGATTGTCAATGCGGCTAAATTTAAAAGAAATCAATTGAAAGCCTACAAAGGAAACGTTACAAAGCAATACAAAAGTGGGAATATAACGGAAGCTGATAGGCAAGAGGAAAACAAAAGAGTGGATCGCGCTATGAGAACTCTGAATGAATACATAAAACATTATCAAAATAAAATGGAAACAATGAAAGGTTCTGGTAGGAAAAAACAAAAAGGTGGCAATGTGATATTTTTAACAAACCGAAATAACTCATAAAAAAATTGGATTTAATCATTGGTGAGATATTGGCTGGTAATACAAGCATTGACATGCGAAATATGGGTGTTTCTATATTGGACGCATTATTAAAAATGACAACAATTAACAAATCACAATATGGTAAATTATACAAACAATATTTCCAAATTTAATGTAACTTCATTATATAATGGAACGAGAGATAGTTTTATCATCTTACAGTGTGAAAATAAAGGGGATAATAAACCAGAAGATTTTACAACAAATTTCACCAGACCTGTAACTCTAGACAATAATAAGCAATACGTTATCGGTCTTAACAGAGTCATTAACATGTCATTCACTTGGTTCAATGTCAATGCTGGGTACAAAAATCAATTAATCAAATCCATCTACGATAATGGTTCAACTTTTAAGGACATTACCTTTCCAGCTGGGGTATGGAATTATACGGACTTTGACAGACATATTAAAAATGTGACGAAAACTGGTGATACGTATCCGATGACTCTTGAATTCAACGAAACAACATTCAGAGTCACGGTTACATTAGCTGCAAATTACCAACTCGATTTAAGAGCAAGTAATTTTAATGACCTGATCGGTTTTGATAAAAAGATATTAGCAAGTGGAACGCATATTGGACCAAGAGTGCCGAATCTCAGTCAAGACACAGACGTACTCAATATTCATTGCGATTTGGTCAACGAAAGTTTAGTTGACGGTGAAGAAACAGACATTATTTATTCATTCTCAACCAGTGTACTAAAACCAAGTTACTCCTTCACCCTCGAACCACAAAGAGTTACATTTAATCCTGTGAACAAAACTACAATTTCATCAATCAGAATCATGATAACAGATGGAAAAAGAAGATTAGTGGATCTAAATGGAGCAGATACGTCTTTTTCACTAATTCTAAAAAGTATCTAATGTAAAAGTATAATGAAACCGTATGAATTTAAGAGGTTTTACCATCCAAAACTTGGTAAATTTGTATTTCAACACAAAGGGTCTGGACTTATCGTTGACAATATTTTCAAACCGTTAAAGAGTGTGGCATCATCTGTTTTCAAGAAATTTGCAAAGCCATTAGCGAAGAAGGCGTTAGAATCAGGAGTATCACATGCTGGTGATAAAATTGGTAAGGCGGCGGCAGAAAAGTCAGGAGACCTAATAATGAAAAAATTAGCAAATTTGAGAAAAGGAGCTACAACACAAAGTGCAATTGTTCCATCCTCTCCCATTAAACAGCAAGAAGAAAGCGCTGACATGATACTAAATAGATTGATATCAGGATCTGGAAGAAGGCGTAGATTTTTCAAATAAATAACATGACAGCAAAATTATATAATACAATAGTATAAATGGCTTTTAGAACAAGTGAATTATTGCAAAGAAATGAGTTAGTGCGATTTCAACTTGATGATGTAATCCGAGCCCCAGGTAACGGTCAACATCAAGAAAAGAACGGTTATAGATTCACCATCAACGACCGGAGTTCTTTCTATGATTGGTACAATGCTTATTTCGAGGTTCAATTCCAGTTACAAAAAACAGCAGATGGAGCCGGTTACGCAGCAGCCGATAGAATAACGGTGATAAACGGATCTCATTCATTGATCGCTCATATGATGATTAAAAGTGCTGGGAAAATTGTTTATGACACTGACAATCTACATAAGGTCACTTTTGTGAAGAATCTGTTGGAATATTCTGATGATTACTCAAGAAGCGTAGCTAAAAACAGTTTTTGGTATTTAGACACAGATGGTACGACAGCCAATACTAATTCAGGATATGAATCTAGAAAAGTGCTTACACAAGCTACCAACAATGATGGAACGGGAGGAGCAAAAAATGTGAATTTGATCATACCTCTCAATCGTTACAGTTTTTTTGAAGAGTTGCAGGATAAAATGTTGGTTCCGATGCAGTTACAATTCAATTTGAATCTCCAGAACGACAATGAACTCATCAATATGGCAGCAGGAACAGATGCCGGCAGAGTAGTTTTGAACAGATTTCTACTATGGGTTCCAAAATTAACACCAAAAGACAGTATGTACGACAAATTTGTAAGCTCTTTCATGAAAGAACACAAATGGACATATCAGCGTGAACTATATGCAGTGTCAGCACCTGCTAGAGTCGGTGGTTTTTTTCAGATTTCTTCCAGTATTGACAATGTCAAAGCAATTTTTGTTTATCTACAACGGGCTAAAACCAGAGTTGCAACTCAAAATCCATATATACTTGATACCTTCAAACTGAATGAAGCAAACGCAAACAGTTATTTAACAACATGCAGACTCGAATATGGCAATGGTGTTTTCTACCCAGAAACAGAATATGACAGTGAAAGCAAAGTGAGAATGTTCAATGATCTGATGTCTTATGCAATGCGAAAAAATGATTACAACACCGGAACCCAGTTGAATCTTGCTAATTATAACAGCCTGTATCCACTAATCTATTTCGATCTGTCATATCAGGCAGAGAAAGTAACAAGAGACCCTAAACAGTTGATTTTCAGGTATAAAATAAGTGCCAATAGTGCAGCAGATTTCAATGTCCAGGAAGATGTAATGTACTAATAGGCGGTTGTTCTTTACAAGGTTGGTACTGAATTGGTGATAGTTTAAGCCCGCAACTGAAACAGTAATATGAAATCAAGTGAATGACTCCTATTTATTTACAATCGGAATTATATAACATATATTATATGACTAAACTTCATGAAATCAACGTAAGACTTTCAGATAATCAAAAAAAGAATCTGAGTGATGCTTACCATAAAAGGGAAACAATTGTTCTAAGACTGACAAATGATTCTCTTAATGGAAACGACACTCTTTATGTTCCAGCAATGGTGAAAAAAAGATTGCAAAAAAATCGACAATTGAACAAAGGAATGGACATTAAGCTTGCTAAGACCAATATCAGAAAACAAGTAGGCGGAAGTCTTTTGAGCACCGTATTGTCACTTGGTATGAGAGCTCTTCCAGCAATTGGTAAAACCCTTGGGTTGAGTGCTCTTGGTGGTTTAGCAGAAGCCGGAGCTAAAAAATTGTTAGGATCTGGTCAAAAAGGTGGTGCGATGCCATTACCCATGATGATACCTTTCAATGCAATCAATCAACTGATGCCATATCTGAATATGTTTACAACCAAACAGCAAAGAGACATAATGAATGCGGCTCAAACAGGATCTGGCGTTAAAATAACACCGACCAAAACACAATCAGGTGGATTTTTAGGCACTCTGTTAGCTAGCATTGGAATTCCTTTGGCTTTGAATCTTGTCAAAAAGCTAACGGGAAGAGGAGCACCTAGAATTGGAATGCCCCCTCCATTTTATAGTTATCCGCCATATGTGACTGGTAATGGTAGAAAAAAAAAAACATCCTCAACCAAAAAAGGAAAAGGGTTACTATTGGGAAAAAACAGTCCATTCAATGGCATACCCATTTTGGGGGCAATATTGTGAAACCAAAATTTCACAAAAACATACCTATGTCCAATCACGATCTGAAAAAATGGTGTAAATATTTAAACATACCAATCAATGATGTACTGTCAAGAGATGAAAAAGTTCCACATAACCATAAACAGGCGTTATTTATTTACAATCTGGAACCAGCTTATATGTCAGGATCTCACTGGGTAGCCACTTATGTTAAGGATAATGTAATAAATTATTTTGATTCGTTTGGTATGCCACCTTTTCAAGAGATTGTGAGTCATGCCAAAAAGAAAAATCTGACTTTGTTACATCAAAACAATCAGATACAAAACATACAAACAACAACTTGTGGGTATTTCTGTTTATACTTTTTAAATGAAATGAATAAGGGTAATTCGTATTATGATTTATTACAAGTGTTCGACATAAATGATACAATGAAAAATGAGAGATTTATCCAACATTATTTCAGAAATATCTAACTTATATATATTATGAAATCATATTGTGTAAAACAGAAAAAGGTAACCGAATGTGTTGAACCTTCAGGTTACAAAACAGCCAAAAATGGTAGACTAATGTTCTTTTGCACTTGTGCTGAATGTGGTATTACAAAGACCAAATTTGTTAAAAAACAGGGAAACTAAACAGCCCGTTGGGAGCGGGCTTACTCAGTGATATCGCTAATACAGGAACAGAATTATTTTTAACTAAAGGAGTACCTTATCTTGGCAAAAAAGCCGTTGAAATGGGTAGATATTATGGTTCCGAATTAATGAGAGATCCAAAATTGCAGAAAAAAGCAATCGATTATGGTTTGAGAAAAATGAATCCTCTACTTCATAAAGTCGGATCTGAAGCTCTCAATCAATTGTCGACAAAAATAAGACCAAATAAAAAATACACAACAAACAGAAAAGATCTTGATGGTGGTGCTCTTGATATTCACAAAGCTATTGGTAAATTACCAAAACCAAAAGGCGGATGGACATTACCTGGGCATCATTACACCGGACCGTATAATGATTTAGAAAATCAACTGAAGTATGACCCAAAAACTGGTCAAATATTGGAAATATATGATATGCCCACTGGAAAAACTGATGCAATAGCAATGCAACACGATGTTGATTATTCCGTCTGCAAGGATGATAGGAAATGTAAAAACAAAGCAGATAGGAAAATGGTTCAAGCTTTAGACAACGTACCGTATAATGAAAGACAATGGGGGCATTGGTTGGCAAGAAATGTTATCAATACAAAGCAGAAACTAGGTCTTGGAGTTTCAAAAAACGGAAAAAGCCGTCGGGTAACTGGCAAGAAAAATTAGCAGATGAATTACATGCATCTATAAGACGCAACTTTACTCGGCGGCGTGTAATCGTAAATCATATTGACGAAATATGGGCAAGTGATCTAGTTGAAATGCAACAGTTTAGCAAATGGAATAAAGGTTATCGGTATCTTCTCATGGTTATTGATGTTTTCAGCAAATACGGTTGGATTGTCCCATTGAAGGATAAGAAAGGTGAATCTGTCACTGAAGCATTTAAAACAATATTCAGGGAAGGCAGAAGACCACAATATTTATGGGTTGATAAGGGAAAGGAGTTCTATAACAAACACTTGAAGGACTTGTTAGACAAAAATGGGATACATATGTACTCCACTGAAAATGAAGAGAAATCCTCAGTGGTCGAAAGATGGAATAGAACAATCAAGTCCAAAATGTGGAAGCAGTTCACAGTTCAAGGTAATACAATGTATCTCGATATGCTGTCCAAACTAGTGAAACAGTATAATAATACAAAACATTCAAGCATAAAGATGACACCTGCAGAAGCTAGCAAAAAGAGCAATGAAGGAACCGTTTACTTCAATCTATATGGTGATATGGAGCCATTAAAACAGAAACCTAAATTCAAAACAGGTGACCAGGTTCGAATATCCAAGTATAAACGGAATGTGTTCGATAAAGGATATACTCCAAACTGGACCGAAGAAGTGTTTACAGTTGATAAGATCCAATACACTAATCCAATAACATACAAACTAAAAGATCTCAGAGGTGAAGAGATACAAGGCAGTTTTTATGAACCTGAATTATTAAAAGCAAAGCAGGATATTTTCCGTATTGACAAAGTGATCAGAAGAGACTATAAAAAGAAACAAGCTTTGGTAAAATGGAAGGGATACAGTGATGAATTCAACAGTTGGATACCATTGAAAGACATTGAAAACATATGAATTGTGGTCGAACAAACGCGCATAAAGACTTATAAAAAAATAAAAATATATACTTATATTATATGGACAAGTTTGAAAATGAAGAAAAGTTTGGTTTCTATTATGAGAGCGATCAAGACTCTGGTTCAGATTCCGATTGGACGCCATCGCAAGAAAGTATATCTGAAGAAAGCTGCTCAAGTTCGCAAGAATCTGAGTCGTCACAAGACAGTGATGAATCTGTATAAAAACAGAATAAAAACATATAGTATATGAAAAAATATTCAGACAGACAAAAATACAAGTTGATCATTTGGTATTATTTATTGAATGACATCAAAGAAAATGACATAGAAAACGTGCTAAAAGAAAGATACCCAGAATACAAAATAGATTGGAAGGCGATGAGTGAAAGAATATCTTGGGCAGCAATGCGTAAGTATGCACGAAAAATGTATCCATGGATAATACAAACAAAAAATGAAGACGGAGTGATTTTTCATCTTCCTTTTGAATATTTGTGTGAGTTATAAGTATATGTTCAAAGGATCAGAAATAGTGAGAACATTATGTTTGAGAAAATTGGTTGTTGAAGCAATATGCGACATAATGGTCGGAAACGCCAGTTACATGCATTTTGTTCGAACAATGGAAATGCCAATGATCAGACATGCATTGAAAACAGGCGTACCAAAAAAAGAAATCCTGAAAATATTCAACAAGGTGGATGCCAAAATGATGTTTTTGTACAGAGAGTTCGAAAGATACGTAAATTTTCTGGCTCCATTGAAAATGGTGCAAGAAAATATATAAATAAAAAATATATAGTAATATAATATGGAAGATCAAAGACCAGTTGGCCGACCAAGATTTTATACTGAAGAAGAAAGAAAACGAAATAAAAACGATTATATGCTCCATAAAGAGTGGTATTGCAAAATATGCAACAATGGTAAAAATTACACTCTTGCGGGCAAACATTGCCATCTAAAAACAAAAAAACATTTAAAAAATTCATTTACATATAATACGGGTTATATTTATGATAAACATGAAAACAGCAGCAATTGATTTATTTATATCACTTCTCTTTACACAGTTAAATACATACTCCTGTATGTGTTAAACTATAAACGCACCATATTTTTATTTAAAGAATTGTTTCCTATATAAAATATATAGTTATGAAAAATAATATCTCAAGTAATGGTAATAATAGCATGAACAAAAAATTAATATACGAAAAAATCAGAGTTTCACTCAATCGATACAGAAGACAAGAAATCAGAATGGCTGGTTCATTCACAAAGAAAAATTCATCATTTTCAAGACTGTTTGAACAGCGAATTGATAAAATTGGTGGAAGGCGCGTGCGTGTTTCTGTCACAGTGTTTGTCACTATCAGGGATTTGCATAAAGACAGAGACATGAAAAGATTATTTGGTCCATTTGACACAGTTGTACCGAAATTGAGTCTTGAAGACATGTACAAATTCTTCATGTACACATTATTGACCAGCAATTTCACATTGTTGTCAGCTGATGTGATTACAGAAATAGGTGGCAGAGTGATAACATATAATCCACAATTTTTTGCTCATCATTTCATGGCTGGTTTGAAGTTGGAATCATATTTGTTGAGCAATCAAAGAAAACCAAAATCATATGGCTCTGATAGTTTGTGCTTGATTATGTTTGGGATCAAGTACGAGGTAAAAGAGGTTTTAAAACATACGATTATAACAAATTGAAAAACGAGATCTTCAAATATTGTGCAGATCCACCCAGAATGACAACAAAAGAATTGATTGATTGGGCCAAAAATTGCCATCCAAATGTGTCAATACACGCATATGATAGCACATACAGGAAATTCAAATCACATACCAGAAAGAACAATTGTGATGTTTCACTTGTTTATATTGTCAAAGACCATCATTGTTATCCTATCACAGACGAAAAATTGAAACTTACTGCAGCCAAAGCAAACCAAGGAGGCTGTAGTGACTTATTAAAATACATGACAGACATGAAATTGTCCAGAAATCACGAATATGTGTATAAACTGGACAAATTTGATGACTTGTATGAATTAGACAAAAAAGACAACATTATTGTTTTGCCCGAAGATGTTAAAATGATGCAAGCCATTGATGCATGCATAAATTCCACCTGTTATTATGTGGAATACTTGCATTGGAACAATAATGGGATATTGGATGGTTTCATAGATCATAGGAACAACATGTTTCTCTTGAATGACGAATATGACATCAGAAAATCCATCTGTGATCATCTGCTTGGTTTGTATAAAACTCATGACTTTATGTGGGTTAATCAAACTTACACAGGATTGGCTTCGGCTCTGTTCAAACAATTGTGTGGTTATTTGCCACAATCGACATACAATGTGCATACTCGTGAAATGCTTGATGATTTTTATCCGAGGGCATTGCAATGGTGCACAACTGAAGACATTCCTGATGATGTTGTCAACATTGATATATCCAAATCGTATCCAAATGTTCTGCTCAACAATGGTATGCCAATCCCAGTTTACAGCATTCATGATGTAGTAGAGCCATTTTATTGCAAAAGCGATCTTAATAAATGTGGTGAATTTTATATTGAAGAAACCATATTGTACAATTATAAAACACCTTTGAAAATTGAAGCTGGGTTTTACAGCAACGCTTTGGTGTCATATTTGGTTGATGAACTGAATATGTCTTCCAAGCAGATTAAATACAAAATTGTTTCCAAGAAAGCTCTTAAGCCTGACACATTCAAGCCGTTTTTGAAACATGTATTCGAAACATTTTCAGAAGACAAAGCCAAACGATTGGCAAACAGTTTCATTGGTGATCTTGGAAGGAAATACAACAAGACGAATACAGGTTTCACTTGTGTTGAGTATGACACAGCAATGGCTTGTTGGACTCAAGGTATCAAAGACGGGCGCAATATCATAATCGACAGCTACAATGAAATTTACTTGATCAAAGAACAAAAATGCGAACGGTTGTTTTCAGACCATACAAGTGTAAACAGATTTGTTGTTTCTCAAGCAATATTGAAGTGTTTGGAGCTTATTCGTAAATGCTATGGTGAAAAAAGTGCGTTATATGCTTACAATACAGATGGCATATTTATTACCAATCCAAATATCATATTGGAGAACAAAAAAGATGTTGTGTTTGACATCAAGAATATCGGTCAAGCATATATCACTGACAGTCCACTATGCTACTTTGAGCGCCATTACAGAGAAAACATGGATTTTGAATGTTATAAAGCAGTGGAAGGCAAAGGTTGCATGTATAATGGTCAAGCTGGTTCTGGCAAAACGACCAAATTGTGTAAAATGGTAATGAAAACTGATAAGCCAATTGTGTTAAGTTTTACAAATAAGGCTGTCCAGAATGTCAAAGACAGATTGAGAAAAATGGGATGCGATTCTAGTAAACCGTTTGAAGGATTACCGGTTAAGATGAGTAGCAAAAACAAAAACTTTCGGTCATATGTTGAAGAAATTAAAACACGTGCAGAAAAAAACAAAATTGATCCCGACGCTATTTGTCATACATTTGATTCTTATTTTTGTGAATGGAATGGCATGACAACAGAAACAAATCTCAAGAGTTTGAAAGACAAAACAGTCTTTGTGGAAGAATTTTCAATGGTACCAAACAAGTGGATGACATTAATTTACAAAGCCTTCTTGTTGTATGGCATCAAGGTTTACATGTTTGGAGATCCGAATCAATGTTCTCCTGTTGAATCTGGCAGTAAAATATGTTATGACTATCTCGAATCTGTATCTGTCAGACAAATGTGCCCGCAAAATGTGACTTTGGAATATATCGAGGATTCATGCCGCTATGACAAAAAAACACACGTTGTGCTCAATGGATTCTTGAAAAAGGGGAAAATGGCAAAAAACTTCTCTATGACACGAAAATTGTACAAAAATATATGTTATTTAAACAAAACCAGAATTCAAGTAAATACACGTTGTTGTGATAAGTTTGTGGAAGGCAAAGAATACGAATTGGTTGAGTTTATGTACAATGACAAAAAGGAAACGTATAAAGTATGTGCTGAAATGCCTGTTATTGCAACTGACAACATCAAGGAACATAAAATATTCAATACAATGGAGTTTTTGGTGGAAGGTGTATCAGAAGATTGTTTTTGGATCAATGGAGAAGAGTTTGACTTAAAAACATTTTCTCGGTGTTTCATTCCAAGTTTTTGTGTAACCGCTCATAAATGCCAAGGAGCAGATATTGATGAACCTTACAACATTTATGATGTCAATAGAATGGACAAAAAACTATTGTACACTGCTTTATCAAGAACAACCAAATTCGAATATATTCATCTTGACAACACTGAATTGAACAATAAATATGTAGAACGTAAAATGCCGTTTTTAGAATTGACCAATGCCAAATTCAACAGTCTGTATAGTGAAGGCAAAATATACAAAGTGCTTGTTGACGACAAGGTTTACATTGGATCAACGTGCGAGGATTTGGCAACACGATTAAATCGACACCTGAAGGACCGCAAAAGCCAATTATATAAATACAGGAAGAAAAAGCCTGTGATTGAACTGATCATTAAAGCGCCAACAAACGACAAAAAAAGTTTGGAAAAAATAGAAAATGCTTACATTCAAGATTATGCTGAAAAATGTGGTGAATTATTGCTAAACGTAAAAGCAAATCCATTAAAACCAAAAAAGATTCAATTCAAGGTACAAATGGAAAATCAAAAACAGTTAGAGGAGCGTATTGCTAAATTGGATGTTAAAATAAAAATAAAAGACAATGAAAATGATAAGTATCTATATTTCGACAATGTGATCTTTGGTAAGCGATATAAGACAATGGCAAGATATATTAACAATGATAAAGAAGCTGCTCTTGAACAGATCAGTGAGAAAAAACGTAAGTTGATTGAAGAATTGACAATACATTTTGACTAATTTTAATTTTTTGTGCAATTATGCCCCTTTGGGGCTCGATTGGATTTTCTTTGTGCGTTTTGACCCCCAGTATTTACAGTGCGTTTTTACCCCTAATGGTTGCAGAATGTGCCTTTTTACCCCTATAGAATTCGTGCGTTTTTACCCCTATAGAATTCGTGCGTTTTGACCCCTATAGAATTCGTGCGTTTTGACCCCCAAGAGAGTGAGTGTGGGTTTTGGCAATCACAGCTGCCGTAGTCAATCAGCCAAGAATAAAGTATAATGAAAGTGCGTTGCATAATGAGCTCTCTCTGAGAATTTCAGTTGAACACGAAACACCAGATTATGTCTTGGCAATGATGCTTTGAAAATTTAAAATGTTACAAAGAATGTCAAGGATCATTAGCTCTTTTTGCCATCGTCCCAGTGATCCGGCGACCTGCGAATGAATCTCACACGCAATACATGCATATATTAAAGAAAAAAATATCATTCAGCCAAAAACAACAACATAATATTACCGTGTTCTTTTCGGATCTTAATTCCTGCTCTTTTTTCTCCAACTGTTCTTGCACAGTCTCCAAATCCTTTAGTTCCCTCCCAAGTTTTAATAGGGCAGCGTCTTTCTTAGAAAGATCCTTTAAAAAAAAAAAAAGGGTGTTAGAATTCCAAGATCATCCAAAATTCATCTCATTGGAAGAAGCAATCCGCCATAGGCTTGAGTTTAGTCTACATGCATGGCACTTGGTATATCCTTTATCACTTAATACAGTACAGATGGTCCTCTAACCATAAAGAATCATGGCATTCGGATATGACTAGAAATACAAGTAGTTAGAAGCACTCTTCTCCCTTATTTCAACGTCACACGTGTCTGGAAACACAGCATGATAATTCCCTAAACTCTGCTCCTGGAATGAAGATAAAAGGCTGGATTTACCCTAACCTAAAAGGGATGGCATTTTTCACGCATTTTGAGACCCGCATGGTGGAAGAATTGCGGTCAGAGAAGATAAAAACTGATCCTGAATTGAGAAGCACAGTTCCCAAGGATTGTTAGCAATAGCCGCCATATAGATTGCCGAAAAAAGTAATGAAATGTACTTGTCACTACAGAGACTCGATTTTCCATAGTAATAAGTAAATTGTCAGATCAATTGTACTCGAGATAACGAGTAAAATGTCAAAAAAGAATCGGAGGTCCTGTTGCATCTTGTGCTCCGTTCAAAATTGAAAATTCTGATAATAACGACAACACGTCACTTGAAAAGTCGCAAGCTTATATAGCCAAAAATGAGTTTACGTATCGAGAGTAAAATCAACTCAACCAGACTAAATCAAGGCGGATCAAGTCAAATGTTATATATCTTTTTAAGAACAGGCAAAAACCGCATAGCCCGGAGAAAAACTTACCCGAGCAGGGTAGAGAACCAACAAACTCGACCCGCATATGACGGCGAGTTCGGGATTCGACCCAGTGCACACTGGTGGAAGACTAGCGGTCTGAAACTGAGCCAGCCCTGCCCTCTTATACTAAAGGAGTTAAACCTAGTAATGGCACCAAGGAAAAAAGGCCGTAAATATCAGTTGCACCTGCTTTAACTTGTCCTTTTCATCCAGCAAGGTAGTTTCCTTGTCTCTTTGTTTCTTGAGCTCTTTCTTTAGTTTCTCCATTCTTTCTTGTAACTCTTCTATGCGCCCCTAACAATAAGAAAATACAACAATTGCTTTATACGCTCAGAGGTTCTTTTTAAAATGAAAATAGCCAAAAAGTGAAAAGTTTTCATTTTCATTGGTTTCTCCTTGTGGGCTGGGTCACTGCAACAGCTCATGCTAATCAGTGTACGTGGCTTCGTAAAGCAGCCAATCACAGAGGACCCGTTCCTGTACCCTGGACTCAACGCTCACATCGTGTGCACGGGTTCTTTTACATCCCACAGTTTATGATCAATTTTACGAGAGTGAAGAAAACAGTTTGTTTTCACTATCAAAAGCATTGAGAGCAAACTAAGAATAAAAAGAAAATGAGGCTACTAGAAGCAAACCTGCAGTCCAGTGGTCTCTTTGTCTACAATATGTTGTACATTGGCTTGCTGCTCCGCCCGTCTTGCATGAGCCTGGAAAATAAAGCAACAAGAAAATTGACACATTACAACATCTAGTTTCATACAGTTGCATTTTCATATTTGCGGTAATTTGTAAACGTCGTTTTCCCCCCCCCCCCCCCCCTAGGAGTTATTGTGACTCAATGGATAGAGCTTCCGACCGACCGGTGTTACGGAGGTCGTCAGTTCAAATCCTGCCAAAGACTCTGATTTTTCCGTTGTCGTTTTATTTCGCCCGATGCCAAGAAACTAGTTATCTTATCATCCTTTTCACGGACGCATTACATCAGCCAGAAAATAATCAATCAATCAAT
>NC_090885.1:31654067-31694067 GCF_036669925.1 Montipora capricornis
ACTCCTTTACATCGAATGCAGAATAAGTCCCAAAGGAGTGCAGCCCGCCTCTTTTAAGTCTCGTTGTGTCAGTTTCACGCTATACCAGCATAAATACGAGGTTTGCTCAAATAACTTACCTCTTCCTGTAGCCTGCTGATGGTACGATTGAGTTTTAAGTCCTGTAATCTTATTTCACCCATCTTCGTATGCCATTCAGTTACTTTAGCAGCTCCCTTGCCATCTTTCAATGTAGCCATAAGCTCTTGCAATCCGTCATGCTGAAGTTTCAGCTCGACAAGCTTGTCCTCAGCTGATTCGCGGTCACTCTTGGCTTTCCTTAATTCTTTCTGTAACGTGCCTTTGTCTTCGTGAAGCATTCGCATGGTTTCAGCAAACTTTTCCTGGGGATGAAATTGAAACTGTCAATGATGATTCGGCAACGATTCGTACGAGTGAGGGTGTAATTTTTACTCGGCTGACAGGGAAGTTAAAGGCAAAGTAATTATTAAAATATAGAAAGATAAATAAAGAAAGATATAGTGTAGGTTGGGTGCACTAATACGGTTTCCGGTCCATTGACTTTGGAAAAATCAACCACTTAATGTAAATGCTGTGTTTATAGTGGAATGAAGTATGCTATATCAAGCTACTTTACAGATTCTCCACTTGGATGACCTAAAACAAACTACTCAAAGGAATCATGAAAAAGGGAAGACCCTCAAATGAAAGGAGGCAACGAATAGGCCATTTCCGAGTTCATGTCTGCCTCTTCTTCAAAGCGAGTCTAAGTGCGAAGTTTTTGTGATGTTAATTAGTACTACTTTACATAAGAATAAAAACTAATTTTCATAACAAAAGCTTTGCACTTAGACTCGCTTTGAAGAGGAGGCAGACATGAACTCGAAAATGGCCTATTGTATGTTTCCAAATTCTGGTAAAATTGTATTCTGGAGGACAAATCAAGCCGTTGGTAAGGGAGAAAAACAGAAGACGTCATCAAACAACAAGAGAGTATCATTTTCATTGAATCTAGTTATTACTAATTCTCGCTATTTCGGACACCAAATGGTGGTCTCACGGGCATCCCCTTGAAAGAAAATTAAGCATACTTAGAAAAGAAGCTTCTCTGGATTGGTAACAATGCGAAAACAACAGTAGTTAACAGCAACCTGCTTTATTAGTGGAAGAGCCCCACTGTATTGCCTGCGTAGATCCTGGATTGTTCTTTTGAGGAACTTTGCTTTGTTTCTTGCCTCCATCTTGGCGTGGTAAAGAGCTTGTTCCTTTTCATCGATCTTCTGCTCCAGTCGTAACGCATACGCTTCTTGTCTTAACAGCTTTTGTGTTGCAGCCTCTAATTTGCGCACAGCCGTACCCTCGCTGACTTGCAGCGCAACAATGTGATGATGTAGTTTACCTTTAGAATGAATAAGATTAAACGACTTAGCACCGAAATCCTAGTTAGGGCTCTAGGGCGGTTACATATCTTTTGCAAAGGAAGAAAACTTAGTCTGACGGTGCGGGAAACGATACGAAGCAGAATAACACAAAATATGGTTTACATTTATGCCAGCTCGACATCCAGTATGTAGACTTCCTCCATCGCTGGCAAATCCTCAGATATGAGCATCCAAACAGCACAGAAAAAAGGTACCAGCGACACTTACATAAGAAGGAAATGACGGAGGAAACGGGAGAACTCGCTCCGAAGGAACGCTCACCCGTCCCTTACGTGCGCTACAATAAATGTGGAATCACGGCCTCACTGGCAGGCATTTTTAAACGTTTAGTTATTTTAGGAAGCCAGTACCCCTTAATTAATATAAGCAACTAATTTATTGTTGTGTTATCACTGGTGCATGCACAAATATAACAAAACTAAAAGGCTGACCACCTTGGGGCTATTTGTTGTCCAGTCCTTATAAATGGCATTTAACGGCATTATCAGCTTACCGCAAGTCCAACTTTTTAGAATCTCCGGGATAGCGAGAAAAATACTTACCTATAATGGTCTTGTCATCACTTTCCATCTGCATGTCATAGAGCTGTTTTCTAAGAGATGTAAGCTCCCTATCTTGGGACTCTTGCTGTGATTTAATGGCTTCCGTCTGGTGCGACGCCACATCTGCTACTTCCTTCAGCCGTGACACCTCAACCTTAAGCTTTGACTCGGATTCCTCCAAAGACTGCAGGCGTCGCGTTAAGGCAGTGTGAGTCTCCTGTGTCACAGAGTCTAAAGAAAACAGCAGAGAAACCATACCACACGTCAGATATAAAACGAACAAATTTTTGATGACTTGGTCTTGTTTTTGTCGTATCGTTATTATCAAGGATATTTCCAATAAAAACGAAATTTGACATTTCCCTCGAAAAGCCTCATAGACAAATCATAGTATTATTTATCAGAGGTATCAAACGGGGATCAATTTACAGTAGGACAGATTAATTTTACAATTTTTTGCTTGGTGGACAGAAGAAAAAAGCAGGGATAGGAATGACCTTTTCATAAAGGCTTCAATACCTCGTCATTGTAACTGCACAAAACAATTTGCATGCTTTGCACAACAAAGCAAAAAAATCTCTATAAAGACATGGTCAGTTCCAGCCTTTCTTCCCACCAGCTTCAAGCATATGTTTGACCTACCAACACTAACGTCCATTTCTCCATTGGTAAACGTTGTGACCGTTTCGTTCCCAAGTAGGTCACAGTGGACATGAACCCAAATGGTAATATAACTGTGCAAACGTCTTGCGGACGAAATTAGGGTAAGAAACGACTTGAGTGCGAAACCATCGTAGTACTCTCGAACAACTGTCCAACTGGATGGAAATGTATGAGTTACTGAGTCAAAGCATTACACAAATATATTACTGTTGCTTTAATCATGTTATACATTTATCCTGGCCACGACTTTCACATGTTCAGCTCTGTCAAAGAGGTCCGCTTCAAGGAAAAAACTGTGAGATGCCTTTCACAGTACGTAACTATTCTTTTAAATGAAACTAACTAGTAGGAGGAAAATAATAAAGCTGGATCGAGAGTAAAAAACAATAGAGAGAAGAACTTTCGACTTACTCGAGAGCTCCTCCCTTAGTTGGCGCTCAATTCGCTGAGAGTCAAGATTCACTTTGCTAATCTGATGGTTAAAATACAACATGTCAATAAGAAATAAGAAAAGTCTTCATATCCGATACGTCAAATATCGATCCAGTAGACAAGGTCGACTCGCCTTTGTCTTATTTTATTTCCTGTCTTCAAAGTTTTAGTAATATTCCACTTTAAAAGAAAAGGGGGGGTGGTGGGGGAACTTCGAAGTTAAACAAAATGTAACTACTGTGAAATCAAATTTGAAAATATATAGTATAAACCAACCTCAGCAAACTTTTGTTCAAGCTCTACATTTCTCTCCTCCAGTTGCTTTATCAGGTTCTGTAGCTGGTCATACTTCCGAGTAGCGTGGTCTGCACGCTCTCGTTCATTCAGCTCCTATAATGATTATCAGTATACAAGCACAGTAAACTCACCATTTCCAATTGAACTTTTACCTTTTGTGACTGACGGAAAGACGGAAAGATTGACTGATTGACTAACTGGCTAACAGACTGACAAACTGGATGAGTTCCTGACAAACTATGTTCTTTTCTTTGTACCTTCATTTCCAGCGTCGCAAGCTTTCTTGATATTCTATCAATCTCTTCCTGGCGCACGCTGCTGGTACCTGTCTCACCCTCTCCTCCCTCTATATACATAAAAAAAGATCAAAAGTCAGTTCAAAAGCAAAGCAGCCCAATTTCGATAGCATGACTAATTTTTTACCCCAAGGCTCTACGGAATACCTATAATTGTAATTGTAAAAAATTGATATTGCGTCTCGAGCATTCTGATTTGCTCATGAAGTCTCGGTTGTCAGCTGATTAGTGATATAATGAACAATTGCACCAAGTGGAGTTAAGACACTTGCGGTAGGAAGTGGGATTTCCAGGTATCCAAAAGTTGAACATTCAATAAAATTCAATGAACCGATTAATCCATTCGAGCTAGTTGTTTGTTTATTAGAATGGTTTAATCCATCTCACATTTTCTATGTGGACATACTCAAATCCGTTGCACAATACTTATCTCCTTTTCTATCTAGATAAAATCGTTCAAATCAAGCATAAAATTCCAAAAACCTAAGTGTAAGGAGACTACCAATTGGCCACTTAGAGCGCGATTCAGAGCTACCGAAGACCAAGCCGGAAAGTGATCAAAGCGGGAATTGGAAGCCAGAACAAAGGCAAGCAAACCAAGCACCTAAGTCATTTGACAAAACTGCCTTTTATCTCGAAAGAACTTCAGTAAATAAATGGAGCTATTCATCAGCAAGTTAACTATCAAGTTATTTCTATTCCTTAAACACAGGACAAATTTGTACGAAAAAAGTGAAATGATATAGGAAGGTATTTTTTCTGAACCACCACATGTACTGATTTCCCATCTTCACAGGTTTCTTGTTTTTCTCTACGTGTTGATTTTTCTCGTTTCCTTGTTGCATCAATCACAAGCTACGTTCTTTGGCTATGCTTGCAATGTAAAGCTAACGTATTCAACCACTGTCAGCAATTATTTTTGAGGGCGTCTCTTCAAGCGTCAAATTAACAAAAAACACATTACGATATTTGCTGGTTGCTCAATTCGTTACCTTTTGACAACAAATCATTCAGCATCTGCTCCAAGCTGTGGTTGCGTTCCTTTAATGAAGTCATTTCTTTCTTGAGCTCTGCCTCCGTTTCCTCAAGGGCCTTCTTGTCAGCCTAAAGGATGGCAAAATCAAAAATTACTACTGGTTTGAAAACAGAAACATATATAACATCGACCCTATATCTGCCCTAGCCAGGCCTGTCACTTCCCGCTGACGAGATGCCGTAAGCACGTTTGGCAAATAGCCCTTTCGAGATCCCCTGGTGCACACTTATATGGTAGTGATAACTTTTCCTTTCCCAATGACTGAACACATTTTAGGAGATGGACATGGATGATGGATTGATCGACTGACTGACTCATGAAGAAGGACGCTTAGTTCTTGCCTTTTCCCCGAAAAGTTATTTTGTTCACTGGGAATTAAGATGACCTGATTTCAATTCGATCTATAGCAAAGAAACTCCTTAAAGAACCAGCTCTTCAGCTCGTTGTTGTCTCGTTAGCGACTTTCACGTTACCTCTAAGCTGTCAACTATGGCTGATCGTGCTACCAGGCTGTTTTCCCTCTGTATGATATCGCGATATTTGGCTGTGAGTTCATTATATTGTTTGTTAGCTGCTTCAAGTTCTGATGAAGGAACACTGCCATCCAGGGCTTGTTGTAATACGCTTATTTTGTATGTTGACATTTCCTAAGTGATAACAAAGCAATGAATTCCATGATAGGAGTAAGCAAAAGCAAGAAGCAAGAAACTCTCGTAGACTAGGCTACATTACAGTCATAATTACAAGTGATTGGGGCTAAACTGTAGATCTAGATCTCACGGAGTGGAAGACCTTTACAAACATCAAAAAGTAAGACTCGCTGTGTTCCGGGGCAGGAATGCACTCCTTCAAACAAGCAAATCAACACTGATAACAACACATTTCTAACGATGGTAGTTTGTTCAGCCTTTCTCAACGACTTATAGAGCCCCTGTGGCCAAAAGATTAATTCTTGTTTTTCATTAGATTCCAAAACTATGTTAACTAAACACTAACCGACCAAAGTGTTAAGCCTTGATTTCAAAAATACACCTGTTTATTTTAACTGGAATTTTTCTATTTCATGGTTCGCCATGACTAACTTTTAGATCTTGAGAGAGCTGGATCGAGGAGAAAATGACGTCAAAGGCTCACTAGTTTAAGAATGCAATGTGTGTGTACGCCGCAGAATTAACTTGCAGCACGGGCGGTCTGGGCTTTCAGACTTTTAAACTCGCGTTTAGCATATATACCGGTGATTAAGCTGCATTCACTAGCTGAAATTTTAAGCTAGTGAGCCTTTAACGTCACTTTCCCTGGGTCCAAACATCTGAGGCCCAATCGGTCAGTTTTGAACGTGAGTAACGGCGGACCGTGATATCCAAAACTTACACTCAAAGTAAACGGCCTTTGGATAAAAATCGAAGCTCAAAATTTTGCATGTCAGATGTTAAGCAAACACACTTTCAAAATCTGAAGAAAAGAAGGAAGTGAATTTTTTTTGTCACAGGGGCACTTCAAAGCTCATTTAATTTGTCAAACTTAATCTATTAATTATTGGTAAACAAGTTTAATCCAAACTGAACTGACAACAATATTTTCTTTAAATTAAGGATGATTCTACAACACCACTCGATGATCGGACCATAACTAGTAAACTTCATAGCCTTTGTATCGTAATGATAGGCAAACGCAAGATCCGAGATCATTCAAGTAGAGTTAACGGTAAATCCCAGGTTATTTCAGTTGTGACTAAATCGCATAGGTTGTCATGGTAAATTTACCTGGTTTAGCTATAAGGCTTTCTTTATAGTGGAAGTACACTTAGCTATCAAGGTAGTTTACAGGCACTCCACTGTTAACAAGGTGAAAGTAACTATTCACACTTAAGAGAAACATTATTAAGAACCCCAACTGGCGGGAGGCAACCAGTTGGCTACTTACAAAGCGTGGTGGAGTTGAATCAGGGGCAACCGGAAACAAATCCAAGCCAGAGGTTAGAACGTGATTTGAACTTGGAGCAGCCGCATGAAAACCCAACGCCCTAACCACTGGACCACACTGCCTCCTCGACTTTGCAAGTATTCTTGTTTCGAATTACGTGGCCCCGAAAAAGTCGGTGGTTCGAGGTACAGCTTCTTTTCCCTATGACTTGGCAGCCTTAGACAGTTTTTTTTTTCAGTTTTTCACTGAGAAAAAAGACGCGATGGATTCGCAATCCATTAAAGTTGAATCACACGGTGAGGGCCGAGAATAAAAAAAAGGCAAAAAGAGGCTCCCTGCATCTCCTTACAGCACTTAGGGAGCTCTGCTACGGCCATACGATCGCGAATTGGCCGTAGTTTGAGCAAGCTTTTCTGTTCTGTCATATCTTCACAAGACATACATGTATAAGAATATATTCCGCAGAGACTTCTGTTCCAAATAATCCCTCTTTGTTAGTAAAATAACCGGAAAGGACAACTTAGTATTCCAGACCGAAAGAAAGAATGGCGAACAATTGAAGACTTTGTCGTATTTGCAACAGATTGTTATTTGGGACTGTTCCACACGAACGAGACCCGCTTATTGTGTGGTCTTTCATTATAGGCAATTACGAACTCTTAAAAATTAATCATGGTTGGTCTCTCAATACATGCACATGTACAACATAACGGCAAGATTTACAAGCAATAGAAAGCAAAAATTGTATACTTTGTGCCTGTGCAAGTAACCCAATCGCTCCGAAATTGCTGTTTCCATAGCAACAACATCGTTTCTGTACTTCTTGTTTTCCTTTCTAAGGGCTGCCTCGACTTCCTGCATGGCAGTGTACCTCCGGGACAGAGACTTCTCGTTAACTCTTAGAACTGTTATTTTTCTCGTCATCTCACCCAACCTCTTCTTCTGCTTGTCGTCATCTTTATCAAGCGTATCGAGTAATCTCTGCAGACAAAAAGGAAGGAAATTAATTTTCTTTATGGCGGGCATCGAACAACAAGACGCATACAAAGGCTTCGTATTCATATCTTGTACAGACCTACAAGGAGGGAGATAAGCCACTGTGCGTGCACGAAAACCTCCGTCGATCGTCAAAAGTAACATCCTTTGGCAGTATCGTAAAAAGCACCTCATCAAAAGGTTTCCGTTTCTATGGGTAACCCAAAATAGCTGAGTTAATCGGCTCGCCCCTTTCGACGATAAAGAACCGAAATGCACGACAATACATAATACAACATTAAACTCTACACTCTATAAATTTTTAAATGAATCAATTTATGGAAACCCATCGGAAACTCTGCATAGGACTAAGAAATACCCAAATTACGAATGATTTCTATACCTCAAACTCCAGCAGCCTGATCTTATCATGTTCCCTTGCCAACTCTGTTGAAGCCTTCTCTTCTTCGATCGCTTTTCTTGCCTCATCCCATTTCTCTTTTTCTCTCAAGTACTCAGCGTATAAAAGGCCCTTAAAGAAAAAAAAATGGCGCAAAAATTCCTCCTTAATTATTTTCAAACTCTCTAGGCCATTTAGTTTTCTTAGTCAACCGGGGAAGAAACGAAACGAAACGAAACAAAACTGATGAGTACTGCGAGAGAGAAAGCCAATACATTGACCCAGGAAAAAGCCAATTACAATCCGAGGTCGATAAGGGCTTCTTTCACAAGATAATGTAAAATATAACAAGCCGAAAAAATCCTTCATTACCTTTTGGTGAAGAATGACGGAAAACTTTCGTTTGAACAAGTCAAGGTCCTTTTCCATTTTCTCGAGCAATTGTTCCTTGAGGGATAATTCCTTCAAAACACAAGGGAAAAGTTTTCCATTAGACAGTAGATTTTTTAAAGTGATGAGGCTAGTAGCGCTGAGTTGAAAACGGAAACAGCAAGTACAATTTTCTTGTTTTCACTCACGGTATCTATCTACACTATCACTCACGGTATCTATCTACACTATCACTCAGGTGACAGTCAGTACGTGTTGGAGGGCGTGGTTGGCGCAGTTGTGAGAGCAGTCGCCTCCCACCAATCTCTACCAGTTTCGATTTCCTGACTCGTCCTTATAGGTGAGTTGAGTTTGTTGGTTCTCCAGTCTGCACCGTGAGGTTTTCCTCCCTCATCAAAAACCAAAATTACTAATCAGATGTGATGCGATGTTATCTTATTCGACTCCATATTGTTACTTTAATAAATCAGATAGCATTCAGCAGGATTCGTAATGGTATACTAGCGGCTTTCTGTTCAAGGAAAAGATGTCTAAAAGATGGACAGGCGAGAGTAAAGCCTCACTCCAGTTAATAGTGTTAGACGTTTGACAAGAGCATGGAAGTCAGCGAAAAAAAAAACAAAAACTACTCGTCTGTGACGTCCCACCTGAAGAACCTGAACAAGATGCTCATTAAGGCTTGCAATAATTTCCGTGGATGATGGTGTCATTCCTTGTGGCAGTGGCATGGGCTGTAACTTCACCACTCCCTCGCCTAATAGAGAATTATCAAATAATTAGGAAAGTACGCGCACTCTCATTGGTAAATAGCTGTGTTAAGATGAAAGCATGGAAACACGGCTGTGACATCACACGAATTTTGATTGGTTAGGTGTTGTCAGACGCGAGTTTTGAATGGCTGGTAAGAAATAGGAGCATGTATCAAGAAAATCTGTTTCAATCAAAAAGTGAAAAAAAAAGCATTTCCTTCTTTGCCGAATTATCTTTCTCGACAGCTGTGCAAACCCGAGACGCGTAACTGTCTCGAATTCTTCCAACTCCCCCTTGTGTTTAGATAAGGCTATGGAAACACGGAAAACGTCCTCTATTGCTTAAGTGGAATTAGATCACAGTGTACGATTGTGGTTCTTTAAATATAACATTTTGGGAATATAAAATGTCTGTGCTGAATGTGTGCTACAGAACTGATCTTACCGATCTCTTTCAAGACTAGTACTTCTTTCTCAAGATCCTCAATCTATCATTCACAGAACAAAGGGTTAGACAACAAATTTCCTTGAAACGTTAATTGTTTCCATTAAAACAACCCAACTTCGCTTCCACCAACACTACAAAGATTATTAGAAGCTCTGAAACGTTGGCCTAGCATCTGGGGCTATTTAAACCAAATTTCCATGGGCAAAGGAGATTCAAAAACAAAAAAGCCCTTCCCAAAGCATATAACTGACAGATTTATGTTCAAGACTATAACAATAAAACCAGGCCCAAGTGCAAATAAGCCAATAATATTGACTTTGTCTGTTGAGTGGTCCGATAATCCATGTTGATAGATAAACTCATTGAAATTTCCGATATTGAAATACTGGAAGTTTGATTTATGTTCGATTCCTAATTCGGGATTTCCGAAACTCTTTGCGGAAAGTAAAGCACCACTGAATACTGCACCTTGGTGTTTTTCCTCTCCACTTGCATAATTGCTTTGGCTGTTTCTTCTCTGGCATTATGCAGCTCATGACGAAGCTCCTCGTTTCTTCCGCTTAGATGTTCGATCTGCAAGAGATTTGACGGATTAGTCCAATCCGAAAGATAGAGACTCGTTATTTTCCACAAAGCCAGGCGATTTAATTTAGTTGTGTGTACGTACATCCCTAACGTTGCTAATCCCGTAAACTTTCGGATTTTAAGGAATAGCATCCACACACACTGAAAAAACGTCTCAAATTGTCCCCTCGCTTTCCACACTACCATCCACTCCCGCATCTTTCCACTAATATTTATTTACTTCTGTTTTCTTTCAGCTTTTGAAAGAAATACGACAAACAATATAGTTGTTTACCTGTCTAAGAGGTACATTGGCTCTATTTCCTTTCATTCATTACTGTGTACGTGTATACCTGAGCTTTTAATTGCAGTGTTGTATCGTACTGGCCAATCGCATTTCTAGATTCAATCATCTAGGAAGAAAGAGTAAAGGTAAATCATAAAAGAGTTCCATCAGCTGACAAAGATTGCCCTCTCCCTGTTAAAACAGTAGGGGTACCATTTGCTCTGTGACTCTTAAGGTGGCTGGAACCAGTTTTCGAAAACTTTAACCCAATGACTCCTGGGGGTTCCCCATTGACGAGTAAAATCGTCTGGCGTTAGACAGAGTAAAATACTCTGGCGTTCGACAGAATAAAATATTAAGTCTGGCCGGTTTAGGCCGGTTCAAGTTTCAAAGGGATAACTTATTAATAGGACACAGTTTTTCAGAAAGTGATTAAGGTAGCTCTAAATTGAATTTAAAACTTTACCGATAGGAGGGGGAGTTGGAGGGGGGACCTCCTACGGACGTTCAAACAATTCTTGTCCAAGAAAGTTAGAAAGTACTGTCATTTACAGATGTCCTTAGGAAAAAAGAGCACTTGTTCACCAAGGGTTTGAAATCACGACCTCCCACACCAAATTCCAGTGCTCATGTAAAGATAGAATGTACCATGTCAAGGCTGTTGCCTAACAGGAGCCCGGTAGCCTGGGGCTCCCAAAGAATAGCTCTGGGCGCCTTAACTTTTGACAGCAACACCTTTCACTTCATATGTTGGGCTCCTAAGTTCTCAGCGTTTAGCTCTGAGGGCCCCTTTAAAATTTTCTTAGGGAGCAGCCTTGCATGTGATTAACCTAAAGAATAAAAACTTACAGCCATCAGTTTTTCCAAGGCTGGAACTTGAACTAGTTTGTTGCCTTCTCCACCTGGAAACAAAAAAGGTATAATGACGTTTTACAACAGACAAACTGAATCCTTCATCCCATAAATCCATTATTCGTTCTGTTGAGGTGATAATGCTCAAAACGCAAGCTTTGGAAACTGTGCATTGCTCCACACTCAGCTCCACGTATATCATCTTTGAAGCTAGTAAAACTAAATTTAGTCAAATTACCACGGAACGATTGTTTCCAGTTAAACTTCTCCACAAGTTAACAAGAAAAGAGAAAATGAAAAAAAAGGGAGCTTCGTCACCGGTCAAAACTCAAACCAGGTATTTTTTGTTAACTATGACCTATACTATCATAAATTTTCATTCTTTAACATACCTTGCTGGGAATGCTCCCTCAGCTGCGCTAGGATCTCTCTCATTCCAACTTCGAGCTGTTTGTTCTCATCTTTGAGCTCCTAGTCAAAGATAAACAAAAACCAGGGGCGTTAAAATAAACTATATTTTTGAATACGTTTACGCCCTCTGACATTTTTGAGACTTTCACTTAACGAACGCAAAACTGTTGAGATGGTGGAAGAATTCCAATCTTAATTGGCGCCTCATAGAATCCTGGGAACAAATCCTAATGTAACGATAACATATGAATCTACAATATACATGTGAACAAAAAAGAACTGGTTTTAGATTCGACTCTCCTAACATACCTTTCATGTGGCTCTCTCGAGCTGAGCATGCCTTAGAGCAGGAGCATTCAAGAATAATTCAAACAAGTAAAGGCGTTGGTGCACTTAAAGGAGCTGTGTCAAGGCAGTGCTATTGATTTTGTTTAGTTTTACCAATTACTCGCCCCTTCTCGCTATGCAACTTAACTTTAACCCAGAAATTACTTTTCAACAACACAACTCATAGCTTCGAGACAAAAAATGTCTGTCGTGCATACACACTAAACAACACAGATATATTTCGAAAACATTTTAGGAGGAACAGTATTAAAAAACCCAAATTGTAATCCATTTTTATTTTCTTCAATTTTGCTCATCCGTTGTCTTCTCTTGCATTTGCTGTTTCATTCAAACCTTCCTTCAATGTTTTAAATAAATATTTTTAAGTTTCACTTGATTTGGTTTTCAGTGCCAGTCGCCAAATTTGGCTACATTTCGTGATCCAGCCCTTTATTTAGGCCATGTCGTCTTTTTTATTATATATAGACAGGAATGTTTTACTGGAAAATACACCACTCATAAAATTTATACGAGCTACATCCGTGACACGATTGGCGTAATTTCCATATTCTCACCATTGAGGATATTTATGACGTCATTTCCCGCCTTTGCATGGTTGTTTTGTGCAAACAGTCAGTGAAAAATGGCAAGCGATAGATTCGTGAAGTTCTCTCAAGCTAACGTAAAATCCTTCTCTAAGAAACAAGAAAATGCTAACACGAAGAATAAAACTTCATGCAATTTAAAATTATTCAAGGAGTTCCTTGAAGTGAAGAAGAAATGCGAAAATTGAAGAAATTCATGCCACCGAGCTGCATAGATATTGCTCTTGCCACTCGAACATAAAATTGATATCTTCTCGCCACCGTGTAATATCCTTTATTTATTACATGACGTGAATTACGCTTACTTTGTTTTCCGATTCAACTTTCTTCATGTTTGACCTGTATTTTTCTATTTGTTGCTCGTTTTTCTCCACCTCTCCTTCAAGCCTCTTGTTCTGCAAAACGCAAAACGATGATCAACAGCAAAAACAGATTAAAAGTAAAAGATACAGAATTCTACCTCTTTACAAACAAAATGACAAACTGAGCAGCTTCACCTTGTAGACAGGGTCTTCACAACGGGTAGTGAAATTAACTTTGATCCCTTAGATCACAACACAGCACAGGAATGCCGTGGCATACTCTTTGTGAAAAGTGCGCGGCTTGAAAAGACTTATTTTTCGATGTTGCCTCGTGGTTACTCGGAAAAATTCTGAGTACTCCTTTGCAATAGTCGAACCTACGACCTTCCGATTTCCGGTTCGACTCCTGCAAAATATGCACTCGGGGTATCCCTAAGTCAAAATCGAAAAATAGATCTCTTAATTAATTTGATTCAGCGGGGTTAACATGTAACACATCTTTCAGTATAGTAAGTGAGCAACGAAACATCTCGAGTCTCGCCCAACCTCTCCCTGCAGCAGGAAAGGAAGAAAGTTGAGTTCCGTGTGCCTTTCTAAGAAACACGATTTCAGTGTTTACCGTTTGATGCAATCAAAGGATCTGCAAATAAAGCGGCCTATGGATGGAATATAAAAGTGTCCGCAGCGATTATATCACGATATCGTTGATGCCAAGTTTTGATATAACTGTTCCAACCAAAGCCCTCATGGCTGCCAAAACAAAGGGTTCTTTTGAACCAGTGACTGGCCCCTTTGATTAACAAAAAGAATGTTTGTAAACAAATGTCACTACTTTTGAGATGGTTTAAAGTACTATTACAGTGTAGAGCTGAGCAATGAAACCCCTGCTATAAAAGTTGAGGAACCTTGAGCCTACCTTCAAAAATCCTGTTGTGCAGGCATGTTCCTCAAATAAGCAAGTTGGCGTTGCTCTCCGCTGAACCTCAAGGAACTGTTACGCTTTTTGTGCATTACACATACTTGTTATGTGTATCATTACAATGACTCGATCTTCGCATGATTGAGCATACATGAACTGCAACTATTTATACAACGGAACATACCAATGCTTTGTGGGAGGCGCGGTGGCCTCATGGTTAGTGCGCTCGACTCCGGATCCTTCTCCGGGTTTGGTCCTGGCCGGGAACATTGTGTTGTGTTCTTGGGCAAGACACTACTCTCACGGTGCCTCTCTCCGCCCAGGGGTATAAATGGGTACCGGCGAATTTCATGCTGGGGGTAGCCCTGTGATGGACTAATATCCCACCCAGGGGGAAGTAGAAATACTCCTAGTCGCTTCATGCTACGGAAACCGGGGATAGGCTGACTCGTAAGCAGACTTTTTACATACCAATGCTATGGTTGTATCGCTGTCCGAAACAACTACTCGAGGCAATCTTCTGGGTGAAGACTCAACGTCCTCCCCTTCTGTCATGATCAAGTCTTCAGCAGTAATTCCTAACTCAACAGCTCTGAAGGAAAAACAAAAGCATCGTTTTGAACGTTACACTAAAGAACCAACGAACTAAACCCTCATAAAATCAACATATGACAAATAGCCATACGTAGCGCTTTCACCACGCCACGAACCCTTCTTCTTTTAAAAGCGACCAGGGGCCCGTTTCTGGAAAGTCCCGAAACTTTACGGGCCATTTTCGGGTGTCACAATTCCCTTTGTATTTCAAGAAAGGAGAGGATTTAAGTCGTCAAACTTCATAGACGTGTTTCTTTTAGTCACCTTGAAAACACGTTAAAAGATCGGCTTTCCAAAACAAGCGGTTAGCAATTTCACAAATGGCTTTTGCGGCCCGAAAATGTTTCGGTACTTTCGAGAAACGGGCCCCAGACGTCTAAGAAAACTAATCTCACCTGGCTCCCCTATGCAGCGCTTGTTTCCGAAGTTGTCTTTTCAGTTGCAGCCGTTCTTCTTCCAATCTTTCAACCTAAAAATGGCACTTACATTGTTACATTGAATTTTTTGGGTGTTTTTTCAGAGACAATTGCTAATTGAAATTGTCCAGATAGAGCGAGATTCAATTGAGTGTCGTAAAACCAAAACCAAAGTATAAATTACTTTGGCCAATCAAAAAGGACGGAGACAATTCAGTAAACCAATCAAAACTCGAAGTAATTACACGTATCCGACACAAAGCGCGGGAAAATGTGCACGCGCGAGCCACGATTGGTTTTGGTTTCAGTTCCGGTTGGTTGAAAAAGTGGCGGGACAACTTTGAACCAATCACTGAGTGAAGTAATCATAAACCAAAACAATTTGCTAATTACTTTCGACACTCAATTGAAAACCACTCTAAGTCCGAGGATCACTACTATCTTTTGTCTGTAACCCGCACTTCAAATATACACTTATTTATTCGTTTCAACTTTCGTTGTCGTTTCTTTTTGTAAAATGAAAGTTTGGTTTGATCAAACGAGTTGACAAAGAAAAAATAAACAACCGTAACAAAGAATAGTGAGCAGACATTTCGGGCGTTAACCTTTTCACCTGAGCATGCAGTGATAATGTTTTTAGAACAAGATTTTCTCTACCTCTTTATTGAGTGCTCTGTTTAAGGCTACTGCTTGCTCAGCCTTAACTTTCTTCTTGTGGCGGACAACTTCAATATCCAGTTTCTCCTTTGGATCCATTCCTAATCGTTCTCGTAGCTCTTCATTCTCCATCTCTGCATCGTTTACTTCGATCTCCAAATTGTTTACTTGACTCGTTAAATCTTCTATATTCCTGAAAATTAGTAACAACCCGGTAAATTTCACAATTCATGTGCTAGCAAGAATTAACCTTGCCGACTGTAACTAAGAACACTGCCATCCAAATGAATGATGCGAACCCCTCATGCCTGTTACTAAATGACTTTCACTTCTCCTTAGAAATTGTCAAGCACTGAAAGCCTCACTTCAAGATCCTAACAAGGATCCAATAGTCCGTAGTACAAGCTAAGTCATTCAAAATGTCATCTATTTCTAAAAGGATGACTGAGTCTTTGAAGATGCGATTTCCCCAACTCCTGTATCTTACGGCTTCAGGTTTGTTTTCTCCACTTAAATTTATGGCCCGAGAGCAAACAAAATGAACTAAAACAAGCGGACGATAACTTGCAGCACGGACGGAGAATTCAAAACCAGGTCAGTAAGTGGTGTATGTGTCGTGGTCCTACTTTTTCCCCATGGATTAACTTTTTCAGGTTACAGTAAAAACCCGCATACAAGAACCAAGAATTTTCGAGGTCAGGCTGAATGGGTTTTTACAGTTTAGGGTAGTTTATCACAATTCAGGGTGATTAGGTTCTTCTTAGGTTCTTATTTTTCAGAGGTTGTCGTAGTGTAATCATTGGCAGAAATTCTGTACTACAAATACAGAATGGCTGAGCACTTGTATTTTCAACAACAAAAATGCTCGCCTTGTTTGCACTGTTAGTAGCTTTATGGATAACACATTTATGGTGAAAATTCAAACAAATGTAAATCAAAGAAAAGATATCACAATAATTCTTTGTCAAAATTTTCTGACACGATTAAAATCCAGAATTTTTTTCATCAAATTTGCATACTGTAAGAAGCTATTTTTCTTTGCCAGGCTGAACAGGTTCTTATATTTTTGGGTATTTCAATGCCGATTTTCAGCCTGTAGGTTCTTATATGCGGGGTTTTACTGCAGTTCAATTTTGATTTTTCCTTTGTTTTAGATTGTGAGAATAAACAATAGACCAAAAAAAGTCAAAATTGAACTGGTTTGAAAAAAAAAAAAAACGTTTCAAACCAAGAAGGAACTTGAACCACAGCATAAACACGAGTAGTTGCACAAGCCAGTACATTGATTGAAGACCAGTGAAATGTAATCTCTGTGCAAGCATCATACTCCGTTCTCTCCACAAAACAGATGCACCAAGTCTTGAAGCCTCATAACACCCTCCCGGCTTCTTGGAGGGGAGCTCAAAAGAATTCAAATGAGGATACATCACTGGTGAATTGAACCAGAAATGCTCTCCCAGTCTTCTCTAAATACCAATATATGGCAACGTCTTACTGATCTCTGATGCGTATTTGAGCCTTGCAGTCCTTGATTTCTTGTACTGCTTCACTCAAACCGTATTCTCCCTGTAATAAAAAAATGACCTTAAATAAAACGACTGTGTAAATCACATATATACCCGTGAGCTGTTTTCACAGAAAAGAAACAAACGTTTTCATTGGTGTACTGCCAAGTTATATCAAAAGAAGAACTTATTTTTGAGGAGCGAGTATTCTACAGGAAGGCAAATGTCACTTTGGCTGGAACCAGGAGGTCTATGATCTATGATAACTTCAACTTCGTTGCAAAATAGAAAAAGAGAAATCGTTATCATATCACCCTCAAAATTCGGTAGCACGATAGCCTGTGGGACATTAACAACCGAGCAAGGCTTTAACGATGTTCTTACCCTTTCATATTGCATCATTCGTGCCAACAAATCATTCAATTGCTTGTCTTTTGCAGCTGCCGCCTCCTCTGCCTATGTTCAACAAAGGACGAATACAAGTTACTTTACACAGCGCCGGCGCACTACCTGCTTGAATGCCGATCAACACAATCGCTTTTCCCCCTAAACTTGGAAAGCATAAATCAGGCTGTGGCTTTCAGTCGGTAGTGCTCTTCAAACTTTTAAATAGTCTAAAATGTTCGCAGTTGTATAAAAGGGCTAATTCTAAAAAAAGATAATACTTGCGATTTGAGTAGACAAACTTCCTTCGAATCAAAATTGACGAGATTTTAATCAAGTGTGGCCGAAAGACGCTAAGAACTGATTTCAGTAAAGTTCAACTACTCTTCAAACAAAACACTATTTTTATCATTTTAGTACAACCGTGACAAAAAAAAAATGTCGAAACGATCGTGTTTAAGCCTGGACGGAGGAAATTTTAAGCTTTAAGTCTGAGCAGAGGCGAGCACCTCCAAACAAACATTCAAACTCAAAAGTAGACGAGGAACTGACCGACTGGCGGTATTGTCTAACGAACAAAAACGTGCTAAAAATCTGTAAAACAACGCCCTTGAGTGAGTTTTGCGAGCGGCAGTACATCAAGTACATAGCCCACATCGCAAGGCAGACAAACGCGAGCAAACTAAAACAGTGGCTATTCACGTCATCTCAGCACCGGTACCCAGTCGACCACTGGAAGCAACTAGCCGAAGACCTTCATGTAAAAATGGTCGAACAGAAAGTTAGACGTATGCTCTTCCAAAAAAAAATAAGCTTCAAGGGTGGCTCATAAAAAAAATTGGGTGGGTTTAAAGTGATGTCACCTTCTCCTCGATCCACCTCTCTCAGGATGTTCAAGTAAAAGCAATGACTGACCTTTAAATATGAAAATCCCAGTTCAATAAACAACTTTCTTTTCTAAATTAAGGCTTGAAGTTCACGTCTACCCTCTCGAGGGTTGGTAAAAAAAATTTCGAAATCCGGGGAAACTGAAAGATTTTATTTTTGTCACAGGGGTACATTAAAGAAGGCAAGAAAAGGAAGCCTACCATGATCATTCTGTCTTTGACTTGAAGACCTTCCACTTGTTCTCTTTGAAGAGAACTGTTGAGTTCTTTGATTCGCTTTTGTTGGTACGCTGATGGAACACCTAAAAAAGACATCATGTTTCTCAATCAATGCTCAAAATGCTCAACTCGTGAATACTATAGGACGGTAAGATCATTGCTGTCGTGGTTTTAAAAATATGCAAAGCTTGCTTTTCCCAAAAGCCTGACAAGTAAAGTCTATTGTCTAATTTTTTGGCTTCGCGGTTCCTTCAACAGTAGAATCATTATTGCCTTAAGTTCGTGTACCAAGTCACATTATTTAAGTTGACTGAATTCTGAGAGAGGCTTGCGTCAAGCCAGCGGTTTGAAAATCAACTATTGTTTTTCAATTTTTTTTTTTTCGTTTGTTCCCTTCCCTCATCGAGCGGTTCAAACTTCGATACTCTACCCCCAGAACTTTTCGGCCCTCCTAAAACTCCATTACATTTCCCATTATGTCTTGAAAGAGAAGACGTTTCAAATAATGAAGCTTTGCAATTAGTTTGAGTCTTGTTTATCTTGAAACCATACTAAAAGAGACTCTAGTCACTGAATAGGTCGATCAGTTTTCTTTTATTTCTTTTCGGACCAAGAGGCATTTCTGCTCCCAAGATGAATTGCTGACTTTCTGCCAGAAGACATGAGGTGTGTGACCCCACAAGTGGTCTTATCACCGGATCCCTCCTAGTCCCTTGGCACCGCTGTTTCGAGACATTAACGGGATTCATAAAAAAAAATGATGGCAAAGCCGTTAGGTTGAAACAAAAACCTGAAAACGTCTATTAGAGCCTGAATGCTCACTTCAAGTTAAGCTCGATCGGGAACTATTCAAAGGGTCAATAATAAAATAAATATCATCACTAAATAGTTGTCTTCAACCACTCAAAGGGGTTAATATTTATCATTGCCTTTGATGCAACTGCGAGAATGATACATTTGCAGTATCGCAGGACAATGGCCACGTTTAATGGCCAAGCAGCCACGAGTCTGTCGTTTCTCAGAAGTACAGCATCCAAACAAGTAGTCAGAAGGGAACAGGTTCACCTGTTGCTGGGAGCAGTGCGATTTCTTTCTCAAGTCATAGAGCGAGTTTCAATCGAGTGTCGTAAAACCAAAACCAAAGTAATTACTTTGGCCAATCACAAGGGATGGAGACAATCCAGTAAACCAATCAAAATCGAATTACACGTAGCTGACACAAAGCGCGGGAAAATGTGCACGCGCGAGGCACGATTGGTTTTGGTTTTACCTCTGACTGGTTGAAAAAGTGGCGCGACAACTTTAAACCAATCATTGGGTGAAGTAATGCAAAACCAAAGCAATTCGCTAGTTACTTTCGGTACTAAATTGGAAACCGCTCTAATCAACAAAGTGAATATTTTTCAATAAAACAAATTATACCCCCACCCTTCTCAGACAGAGCTTTGACTTCCTCTGCGTATGAAGCCACACCGTGCATCTCCTTTGACGCCTACAATCAGAAAAACGCGATAAACATGCTCTCCCCAAGAAGGACACGAGAAGTGATGGCCTCGTGAATCACTTCAAATACTTTGAATACAAAAATTGTATGTTCTAGAACTTAACTGCGATTTCTAAAGGTATGTACGTTTATTTGTGACACGTTTTGATGTGTGTCACATCTTTGTTAGTTATGAAATAGTTTGGAGAAACTGTCTGAATCACTTTAGGTTTTGTTTTGTACTTTCGATAGTATTGGTGTTTCGGATATACTTATTTTATTGTGAAGCGCTCAGACCTTTAGCTTATTATTAGTAGTATTAGCAGCAGTAGCAGTAGTAGTGGTAGTAGTGATAGTAGTAAAACCGACATTTGACTTGATTTACTTCCATTGTTCATTTCAGTTTACAATGTCCCCAATTAGCGCTCCAGCGCTAGACACTTAAATAAAGTTCCTTTCCTTTCCTTTTAGTAGTAGTACTAGCAGTAGCAGTAGCAGTAGCAGTAGCAGTAGCAGTAGCAGTAGCAGTAGCAGTAGCAGTAGCAGTAGCAGTAGCAGTAGCAATACTAGCAGTAGCAATACTAGCAGTAGCAGTAGCAGTAGTAGTAGTAGCAGTAGCAGTAGCAGCAGTAGTAGTAGTGGTAGTGGTAGTAGTGGTAGTAGTGGTAGTAGTAGCAGTAGCAGTAGCAGTGAAAGGAGTCGGCGTGGTCCAGTGGTTAGGGCGTTTGGTTTTCATGTGGTTGCCCTGGGTTCAAATCCCGTTCTAACCTCTGAGAAGACCTAACAAGAGAGGTGTTCGCGGAAAAGTAGAGAAAAAAATATATTTAAATAGATAGAACATTCAAAACAAATTTTTAGGAAGACGTATACCCTTACATTAAAACAAATTGTGCTGCAAAATGGAGGGTGGATGCCTGAAATATCCAGGAGTGTCCACCATTGGCATCCAGCTCATAGATGAATACCGCTCAGTTGACTCGTAAATCACAGCAACCCATGAGCCCCCACACGGAGTAGGGAGAGACCAGCCACCCATTACACTCATCCCCCAAGGGGATGGGGGGACCCAAATGAACAAAGTCCAAAAAACCCCAGAGCTAGCTCGAAACGGTACGAACAACTCGAGAACACAATTCAAAACGCCACGCACCAAAGCAAATGAGATCCCGGCGAATGTGCATATAAATTACTCACCCCTGGACACGGGGGATGGATAACAACTCCTGATTGTTTGCAATAAACTCCATTTAACTACATGAAAAATGTTCTAGCCTGATTGCACACAATACCTTTTCCAGCTCCTTTCCGAGCATCTCAATTTTCTCATCTTTCTCCGCTACTGCCTAAAAATAAAATCTCCTTGAAAATTTCAATAACGAATACAAGGTACATGTAACATCAAAAACGTTTTTTGTGGTTTTTAACAAATCAAGTTACAGCCCACATGTACTCCACGCCCTATGAAGTACTTACTGTACACTTGCTTCCTTCACTCCATTCAATTATGTATTTCAAACCCCTTTTACACACGCACAAAATTGGCACGGCACTCCGAAATAGCGGCAAGGTATCAATATTTGGAGTGCCGTGCACACCTCCAGAGATGGCTCGGCACCACTATAACTTCTAGCACGGGTGCCTAATATGCCTTCTATTTGTTCTGTTGACACACGAAACTTTTACCGTGCGGTGCCCGAAAACATAAGAACGGTACCGAGATTTCTGAGTGCCGTGCCAACCTTTTTGTCAGTGTAAAGCGGGCAAAATCCCCCAACATCATTTACATGTACCTCCCTTTGAAGATAGGGCTTTAAAGATATTAACACCACCCGCCTACATTAACCTTTTAGTATTTGTGGGACAAAGTGGCCTTGCAATTATGAGAATAGTTAACTCCTCTTTCCGAAATTTCATTCAGATAAAAACCTCTCTTTCGTCGAGTTCACGGTTTCCCTTAACTTATGCTGGCAACACAAAAGCGGCGAGGCAAATATCCACTATTAGTATATACTCAAACAGTGGATAGCGTTGACCTCGCACGCTGGCTTCTCAAACTCCGGATATCCTTTGCTATTTACCTCCAAGCAATTCGCGCGGAATTTGGGCCCGAAAATGTTTTAATCTTTGCAGGAATAAATGAGTTAAAATCATCTTTTTGTGCTATATTATCTCACATTTTGAGTATATACAAAAACAACTATTCACCTCAGTGTCGGTGGCTAGTGGTGGATATTTAACGAGCGGCGAAGCCTCCACCTCGGTGAATAGTTGTTAACTATCCACCGACACAATAGTTGTTAATTAATCAAGTTTGCGGGCCGTAAGGTGAGTTACCAGCCTTCCCTTTCTTCCAGTTCAATCTAATAAGGCCATGAATAGAGCGGTTTTCAAATCAGTGTCGTAAAACCAAAACCAAAGTAATTACTTTGGTCAATCACAAAGGACGGAGACAACCCAGTAAACCAATCAAAACTCGAAGTAATTACACGTAGCCGACACAAAGTGCGGGAAAATGTGCACACGCGACGTGTGCCACGGTTGGTTTTGGTTTCACTTCTGATCGGTTGAAAAAGTGGCGCGAGAACTTTGAACTAATCACTGAGTGAAGTAATGCAAAACCAAAGCAATTAGCTAATTACTTTCGACACTCAATTGGAAACCGCTCTATAAATAAGAAACAACCAGCCCTAATTTACAGAACGACACAGGAAAACAAGACTGATGTGATATTCCTTACCAAATTTCTTCTTTTGTTAATCAAATCTCTCGAAAAACACTTCCTGAGATCAAGAGCAGGCCGAAATATAGAAAAGGGCTTGCGACATTGATCAATTTTTTGAGCCAGAGTAATCGAAAAGGTATTGTTTCAAATTGACTGGATGTGCATGCCCTGCTATGCTTCAGCAGGATTTATCGTGTAAATATTCTCTGAAACACAGCTACATGTAAATGGATACAATTTCATTAAGGCTGTGGAACGTTTTTTTTTTTTAATTTTGTTTACACAAAGCACTGAGAATAAGTGTTCTTCAAATCTAGTCTACCTGTTGCAGCATGGCCAAAGAGGTTTTATCAGCATCTAATTGAAGACCTGCGACTTGCTGTTTAAGTTCCTCCACTAATGACTTGTACTGCTCCAATTCAATTTCTTTTGCTGCAAGGATAGCCTGTACCAAAAAGGGTCAAAGGTCTACTTTTTTCGTGAATTAAAATTGTATTATTCAGACAAAATATTCACAATATTTAAGGACGGTGCCTACTATTGTTATCGCGCATACGTTCTACGCATCTTGAGATACTCGGATTTCCTATTGGTGATGCTTACTAATACAGGGATAATTTTGCGCGGTTTAAAACTATCCGGAGAAAGTAGATCTTAGTAAGTACTCTTGGTATCCAAAAAGAAAATTGGGGGTAACCATACATTTTTCATAGATAACTAAGCTTCAATTTAAGAAAGAACACCATACGTTTCTTTGTATTTTAGAGCTTTTTACAAATATTATTCATGAATTATCTTTGAAAAATGCGTGGTTACCCTCAATTTTTATTTTGGATTTTATTAACGCTTGTTAAGATTTACATTTCCTGCCTAATCACACACCGAGGCAAAAATATTGTTAATTAGTAGGCACCGTCCTTAAGAAGAGCTAAGGACAAGTTAAACTTAAACACCATAAAAGCTCCGAGTGCCAGTCATCTCGCTACCAATAAACTCGCAACTTCGTTCTATAAGGGTGACAGTTGATGTAGTTGGATAAAATTGTGGTGGCGAATCGGGCTTTGGAGAATCTTTCTGGAAGCAAGATAGTCATAAAACAAAACTACATGCAAATTTTGCTTCAGTGTATTTGTCCATATATTTTTTTTCATTTTTCATGGGTCGGACAAAAAGGTACGCAGAGTGAACAAACTGATAGTCTCTAACTTCACGACTGAGCTTGAAAGATACAGTGAACAGCAGTCTATTCCTGGCACGAAATCACAGAATGTTCTGAAATTAATTTTTGAAAGATTCTTTTTAATTGCAAAGCACTTTACGACGTCAACTCAAGCATCACTGAGTTGTCGTTTCACTAGCTCGGTCGAGGCCTGCAGGTTTTGCTAACTTTTAGGACGAATTTAAATGTCCTTAACAAAGACGTCGAATTGAGTACAAATCGTGGAGTAAACGAGGATAGCACTGACAAAGATGAATATATAGAACAGCTCGAAGCCCGAGCACTATTTTCAAGTCAAAGTATGCTCACAGAAAAAAACAGAAATTCCGCATGTGACTAGTGACGCAGTTATTGGATAAGACTTCGGGCATAGTTTAGGCTACCGGTAGCTTCATGTTCAAAACACCTGTATTACACCTGTATGTTAATGTTTACTTAGTACACACCTTCCACTCCTCCACTTTAGCATTGACAGCTACCATAATCTGATCATCAGTGTCTGTTTTGGTGGCAAACTGCATTCTCAAATCTTGAACCTAATCAAAGAAGAAAATGAGATGGCCACAAACAATACTAAATATCGCTTGTGTCCTTATGTGCAAATTTGGTTGTATGATTGTCCACAATAATTTATTTACTGCTGTTTTTTAAAGCTCTCTTTTTGCTAGAGGGATCCGCAAAATGACCATGCGGGAGTTCGGGAGAATTGTCCCCAGAAGAACAGCCCTTCGAGGAGAATACCGAGGGAGATTTCGAAACTGAACTCCACAGACACATGATTTCCAGCGTCATGAGGGATGCTTGTTGTCTGTGCATTACATTTCAATCATCTCTGTTTTGGAGTTTTTCAAACCAAAAGTACACTCTTGAATACATAAATAAATACAGGGCAGGCAATTAAGAAAATAAAAAAAGACTAAATTGATGTCAGAAATATCGGTACTCGTTATAATCTCTAAAAGAATCGTGAGTTTCCTAACAAATGGTTGTTGAAATCTGCATTCCTGTTTACGGAATTGGGCTAAATCACCCCTTGTCGTATACATATAGGCAATAGGACTGCCAACATTTATATGGTAATTATCAACAAGCAGTCACGTTGGAGTGCTAGGCCGATGAGCCTAGAATAGAAGAGATTCCTAGTGAGTGTTCACGTTGTGCTTCTGGAAGTCTTCAACGATCGACCTGCACATTATTTGCACATACATATATTTGTGTTTCGTATGCGTTCCTATAATACGTTTGTCTTATCTTACCTGCGCTCTGAGGGCATCACGCTCTTTCCTCATATCATCAATTATCAAGTCTGATTGTTGAAGAATGGTCTGCAACAAGAAAAAAAAACAATTGTCATAACTGGTCATAACTGTCAATCTGTTCTGAACCTTCTACATGTAAATGCAAAAAGTTACAGGACAACAACACAAACGAAAAAGATTTGCTATTCTCTTCTTCTGGTTGATACAGTAAACGTCAAGGCCGCTAAAGTGGTTGAATTTGTGCATGACATAATTTCATTCAACCTTGGAAGCATGCCACGGCTATATGCATGGGTGTTACTAAAAGAAGTGAGTCGCCTAACAGCAAACGTTCGCTTTCACGGTTGTGCCAGAATTACGTTCAAAACAATGACATAAAAATTTCAGCCCTATAAAAATTTCTGTAAGGTAAATGCTGAAGTAACAAATAATTAAATGACCTTAAGCTTAGTGTACTCATCGGTCATCTTGTTCATCTCTTCTGTTGAGTCTTCAAGTTCTTTCTGAATATTATTGATGCGCTCTTCCAATTCATCATTGGCTTCTTGAAGGACCTACAGATATGACAGAAATGTCCATACATTAAAATGTTTATTATGATAGTCGATATTCTTACAGCGAAGGGAAGTCTGGAAAAACAACTCTCCATACGCTACAAAATGTACACAATGTAATAATCCGAGTTGTTTCAAATTGGAAGGGACATTTTTAGTTAATTTCACTTGAAAAAGATGAAAATAGAAACAAAAACATCCAAGGTTTGGTAGTTAAAATTCAACCTTATTTTATTATACCACATATTAAATGGTACACAAACCGATCCCGTAATTTCTCAAGGATAAACTCCCAAACAAAATTCAACATGGTCATCTTCAACACTGCACTATCATAAAAACGCAACATTTTCTCCCAAAATCGTGTTTAAATTCAACAATGCTATTTCGCACCCTCATTCCAATACGTTTTTGTGTCCGATGAGTCGGTGGAGACCAAGTGTTACCGAAACGAAGTGAAGAAACATAGCTTCTTGCAAACAACGGTGTATTATGTTATTACTGTACGATTGTCATAAAGAAATGCAGGAAAGCAACAATGTATATGCAAAACTTGTAATTACAGAACGTTCAAATGAAACCAAAAAATAAAAAATAAAAAAACTTTGAAATGTTGTAGGGTGAAACATGTCAAAGGTAGAACGGCATTTACCCTAATTTCATCTAGATACTCTGACAATTCCTTGTTCTTCTTTGACATCTTGTCTTTAAACTCAGAATCACCTCCTCTCCGCATCACCATGCTTTCTCTCTGACCAAAGTACAAAATTGCAGATGATTACAAAAGACATTGAATTTTAAAGACTGGGAATAAAGAAACACGGAAATTAAAAGCATAAGGCATTCTATCAGTAACACAGCTTCATTATTCCAATTTTACGTTAACAAATTGCACTGTTGGTTGTTTTATTGCACATTAAACAGATCATACTGTGTAAAAGATGAACAATTAAGCACACTGAGGTTAATACTACTAAACTTCTTCATTGTGCAGGATGTGTTCAGTTTTGATTTAGATGCCGACGTTTAGACTACATACTGCGAGTGTTCATCAGGAAATAAGGTGAACCGACTGTGCTTTACCTTTAAAGCCGGAAGGATGTGTTCTTGCCAAAGTGGATAACATGATCTCAGTTCTCCATACATGACATTCAGAAGGAGAATTCACTAAACTATTAGAATTCATTTAACCAAAAAAACTGAGATCTCTAAAAAAAAGACTACATATGTGACGCTAACGTGGCTAACATAGCTAACGCAGCATGATATGATGTCATTCATGTTAATATTTATTTTTTATTGAATGACTGACGCCATTTGTCTTACACTAGAATAATTATTGAATGAATGACAGTTTACAGAACTGTTGGCAAGCGTTATGGGCTATCGCATGGGTATCTGAGACCATCAAACATACTTCCGTTGAGTCACACAACAACAATGTTTCCTATCTGGTAGAAACGTAGATAACGATGGTAGTGGTAGTGGTAGCAGTAATGGTAGCAGTAATGGTAGCAGTAGCAGTTAGGGTTAGTGGTTTGGAGGAGGTTACTCGACTGTCTAGCAGGCAGTTCAGACACAACTTGATTGCGTTGCGCTCACTTGTGTTACGATATGTTGATTAAATTTATAACTGTTTGGCTGTTTGCTGTACAAAAAGTCGTTGTACATATCGAATAAAACTTTTTTTTTTAGGTCTTCCCTCGGCGGTTTAGCTGTGATTGAAATACGGTGCCAGGAGGAAACTAATACAAGAGAAGCGATCAGAACGATCAAGCTATCATGACAAACGCGAAAACAGCGACTACTAATACAGCGTCTGCAGCAATCGTACACAATAAGCTATTAATACCTTCTTTTCCAAGTGAAATACCGATACCTAAACCTTTAAAGCTCGATAGGATGGACGTTAAAAAGTCTTGGGATAATTACCGTAACGCCGTGGTTGTAAGGCTTCAGCGATTCGATGAAGAGTACGAGACAGCAACGTTTCGTTCAGCAGTCAATGAAGAAGCGCTTGAAATTTACGAGGACACGACTATTAAACTTCCCAAGAATTTGAAAGTACTTAACTAACGAAACAGTTGAGAGGCATGCGTTTAACTCCAGATGTATCATCGCTTAGAACACTTGCTAAATCGTGTAATGTTTGCAAGATTTATTACTTTGTGATGGGATTGTGTTTGGTGTTTGAGACCAACCATAACAAAGAAGCTTCTGCAAGAAGGGCACTTTACCCTCGAAAAAGCGATGACTGATCGACATTTGCAAAAGTGGGGAGACCACTACCCAGCAATTAAAGGATCTCGCACCAGCATCGGATCCGAACGAGATACTTACTTTAAAACAGCGTTGCAAAAAGAACCTGGAAAAGAATGACCAAAGGGTCGCCAAAAAAGGTAAATACTGCAGCGGAACTCACGAGCTCAAGCGGGAGAAATGACCTGCATATGGCAAAACATGTGGAAAGTGTGGTAGAAGAAATCACTTCACAAATGTTTGATGCGTGGTACCAAGAAAAAAATCTGGACCCCGCCATCCAGTTCACAGTGTTAGGGGACTACTCCAGTGAGTTTCGCGAATCTCTGTTTACGGTCCAATTGACTCTCGAAATTAGGTCAGTGCACGCATCACAGACTACTGCCCCTTCCAAAATAGATGAAGCACTGAAGATACTGGGGCCGCATGTGACGTCTTTAAGTTGAGCGCTTTCCAGGGAATAAAATTTGTGGACAGTCACACCAAGTTGAACCATGCAAGTCCTCAAGATGCAACATTCCTCTACTCTAAAACCTCTTGGGAAGTGCAACATGCAAGTGACTAATTCCAGGTATAAAAGGAAGTACAAAGTCACCGTTACTACTAAGCAAGATGCGCACCGTGTCAATCCTGATCGGGAACAAAACCGCCCACCAGATGTAATTATTCACAGTAAGGAATAAAAGGATTAAGGCCCGTTTCAAACGTCGAACTTTACATGTGCCGAATCTAATGCAAATGAGCGAAAATGATTTTTCTCATTTGCATTAGATTCGGCACATGTAAAGTTCGACGTTTGAAACGGGCCTAAATCTGCACGTCTCAAAACAGCCGAGCAGCCATCGAATGCAAACATGAATGCGAAGCTGACAAGTAGCAACCATTGAGAAGAGTTCCCGAAGCTATGAGAAAGCCACTGAAAGACTACCTTGATGACCTGGAAGCTAAAGGTGTCATACAGAAAGTAGAAAGACCAACAAAATGGGTGAAATCTGTTGTGGCTGCAAAGAAAGGTCACGGCAAGCTTCGCCTTTGCTTGGACTCAAAGGCCTTGAACAATGCACTAAAGAGATGCAATTTTCCAATGCCAGTTATTAAAGAGATCCTAAAAAAATTTATACAAAAGTGGACCGCAAGATGTTTATTGGCAGATAAAGCTTACAGAAGAGAGTTCTCTTTTTATGACCTTTACCAAAACCTTTGGCAGGTATAAATGGAATATGCCCTTCGGGACTTCGCCGACCAGTGAAATATTCCAATTGTGCTTACATGAGGCAGTTGAAGGCCTTGCTGGTGTGTAGGCAACAGCGGACGATATTGGCTGGCACTGGAGACACGAAACGGGAAGCGATGGCTGATCACGACATCGAAATTAGAAAGATGTTGAAAAGGTGCCAAGAGCGAAACATTAAAGGGGCTAGGTAAATGACATTTTGATATAGACTGATATAAATTTGAAAAAGGTGGGCCGACGCTTTTCAAATTTACCCAAATTCAATCCATTTTAATCCTCTCCAGTTTTGTCCATCCGTGTCCCTTCCTGGCTTCCCTGTGTTTTGTAAGAGTTCTTCTATAGTTTTGAACAGTTATTTTGATATTTTAGTTAATTCTATGACCATTTAATCAATGCTGAAATTGCCTAAAATTGCGTGACCTAGCCCCTTTAAGCTGAACAGAAGATGACTTTTCAGCAAATAGAGGTTCCCTGTATTGAACATTTGCTTACTTCAGAGGGACTGAAGGCAACCCCCAGGCAAAATTGTAGTTCTTTATATAGGAAGGCTAAGTAATGTGTTAGGTGTTAGGGGCATTATGAGTACTTTAGGTTACCTTGAAACGTTCCTGCTCAAACTGTCAGAAGTCTCTGAGCCTCTCGGGCAGCGTACCCAAAAGGGTACAAATTCAAGTCCTATGCGGCGAAATTCTTGACAGGGAATTCAGTACGATGAAGGAGATGGTGACAGCTCCACCACTGCTGAAGTACTATGAGCGAGGGAAGGACCTTGTGATTAAGTGTTATGCCGCTAAGGGGGGTCTTGGAGCTGCATTACTCCAGGATGGTAGCTGCTAGCGTATGCAAGCAGGGCCCTCATTCCGGTCGAAAAAAAAACCATATGTACAGAAAGAGAAAAAACTTCTTGAAATCGTATTTCCAACAGAAACGGTTTCACGATTATAACTACACATTATGCAAACTGCAAACTATCTGGCACATTATCTGGCAGTCAAATATTTCAAGGAAAACCAAGCTTGACTTCTTTAGAGCATACGTTGAGAGTATCCTCTTACATGGCAGTGAAACCTGGACAGTGAAGAAAGATCTCCAGGACCGTCTCAATGGCACTTACAATCGACTGTTAATGAGGGCTCAGAATATATCATGGCGCGAACATAAAACCAAGGCAGACATCTACGATGGTATTCCACAAATATCGTCCATCCTTGCTCAACGCCCAGCCAGATTTGCTGGCCACTGCTATCGATCTAAAGACCAAAAAATCTCCGATGTCATTTGCATGAGGTTCCCACGGACATCTAGAGGAAGAAGACCTTTCAACTACATTGACTGTATAGCAAGGGACATCAATCAAGATATAAATGATCTCCCAAATTTGATGGCTGATAGAGTCTCTTGGAAAAGCATTGTTAACTCATTCTCGGATGCGTCCGCATGATGATGATGATTATAACTACAGTACGGGAGATCAGTGTTGAATTTGACCATAAGGCTTTGGTGACGATTTTCACTAAGCCACTGGTCTCTGCCCCAAAGAGATTACAGAAGATGTTATTTCGTTTGGACTGACGAAGGTAGAATGCTTCTTATCGCAGCACACAACATGATGGCAAAAGCGTCTCCTTGGACTTCGGACCGCACTGCAAGAACTGTTTGGGTACCAGGTAATTGGACCAAAGTGTCTTGGTGCAGACTACACGTAACTCTTAGTGGTCACTGGATAACCCCAATGCGAAAACCCGTGATGTCTTTCGCAAGAGGGACACTTTAGTTGGGTTTTATTTGCGGCTGACCACCCAGTGATTGCTTCGAATTTCCTTGAACTTGCAAGGATTTCACTTTTCTTCCCACTTGCTCTATTTTGTCGCTTGAATTGTTGATACCTTTCCAAAAATGGGATGGTTAATTACTCTCGTCCTTGATTCCACGAAATATCTCCAATGCCCTTTGGAGTAGTATCACTTTTCTCCTGCTGCATCATTTTATTTGCCACTTCATGTCACCATACCATTTCAATCTGAGGGTATAAGGCACCCTATCAACTATTCTCTTTAGAGCATCTAGATTCTCTAAAGCGACTTAGGTAGCCGATTTCTCTGAGAGTATTGCTGAGCACTTTTGAAGTGCCTCACCGTCTTCTTCACGAATTGGCTGGCAATTGATGATGCAGTCACACACACATGGCAGTTTTTTTTTTTTTTTGTGGATGGTTGCCCATGTATCTGTCTACTAACAACTTGCGAGCTTCGATGTAGACCCCCTCATCGCTAAGCAGCTTTGAGGGAGTTCCTGCACTTGGGCACTTGAATACTGCAGGATACTCAGATTGCGCGTTTTCGGTCAATCAAATTGTCGAAGGTTCTGATAAAGTTGCAGTATTCTTTTGGATCACTGCTAAACACAGGAATGTCAGGTTGAGGTGCGATTAATGCCATTACTGCTTATTGTTGCTGCTGTAGGAGATGGTGAATATCCATGTCTCAGCTTGGAGTTGGATGTGGGTTGTGTCTTGACGGCTGAAATTGGGTGATTTCATCGCAAAATGGACAAGCTTTAGGACTGATGGAATTTGGTATTGTCAGGGGGCATAAATGGAAGAGCAGGGCTTATAGGGAATAGCAGTTCTGACTCCAGTGGAATCGCTTTCAGGAGCTCATTATTAGGTTTGCTTGTTTCACTTCCAAATGCGATTTCATCTACGACGTATCAATTGCTGTTCTCTGCTATGTCACTGCGTTCCGCCGCAGAGAAAACGTTTAAGTTCTAATCAGCAGAAAGGCAACAACACGTTGAAATAGGAAGGACACGACCAGTTGTGTTTATTGGGGACGAGAAAAAGCTAACATACAAGAAATAAAGTAGTGGCGGAGAAAAAACGAATTACATCACTGTAAACTACGAGACTAAACGTAAACAGCATACTGGAAAAATTAAGCTCGGCAAGGTGCGAGCGGTAAAACTGGCTGTGTCGAGTGACTAACGCGAGAGGCGACAAGGCTTAAATACCGAGATGTGGCGTAAAATCCCTAGAGGATCAAACTGCGGCCATAAATGCAAATTCCGAACATAAACACATTTCTCTCGCTGTACCATCTCAAACTCTGTGACTGCCTGAGCTGACTTCTTCAGTGCTCTGTGAGGGCTACCATTTCGTGTTCCTCAGCCTGGATGTACCCACCCCTCTGTCATTTTGGTTTAAAAGCTTAATGCAACTCTTCTCTTTTCTTCTTCAATTTGACGGAGCCTTCGAAGTGTAGCAGCTTCAGCCTTCAAGATTGCCTGTCTAGCAGCCGCTTTTACACCAGCACTTGACACTGCGCCATGGGAGCACCCCCATGATATGCCAGACGTCGTTATTGATATGCTATCTTCAGGCAGGATATCTATAGATTTAACTAGTTTACAAGCTTCAATGCCCGTCAACCATAGTTTGAAGTTTTGTTGAAGCTGTTTTACTTGATCTGACACTAATTCAAAACAAAATATCTGCTTCTTCCATAGCTCCCTCTCCTTTTAATCGATTACACAGCTCTTCATGTGCAGATCAAAAGTACTGAAATGCTCCTTTCAATTCAGTTAGTGCCTTCAACATTGTCCTTGTTCGCCATTAGACCCATTACAAACTTTACTTTAAATTTTTTATTTATTTAGAGAAATCAGCATGTTATGAGTAAGTCAATACACTCTATTGCAGGCAACCAAAATAAAATGTAAAATCAACAGCATCTTTTAGCCGGCCAAATAACATGTGCAGGCTAAAATGCACTGTCCTGCTTCTGATTGGCTGAGAAAATGTCAAATGACTGCTTTCAACCAATCAGATCACATCCAGGGCTGTCACTGAGGGCCTTAGGCCCGGTATTTACCCTGGATACTCCCTAACTGCTTTGTTCTTCAACAATCTCCACCCACTAGTTTGATCTAAACTGCAATTTGAAGTGGCCAAAACCGTCATAAAGATAACAATTTTTTTGTCAGCCCCGTTCATGACTGTGCTAACTACATAATGTATCATTAGTAAAACATTCATTGATGATGCTCAAACTGAGGTGAGTGGGATTGAAGGTTATGGAGCAATAGACACCACCAAATCAGCAAGGTACTGTACTGTAATTGAGGGTACAATTTATACTCATTACTTATTGTGTGACCTTTTAATGTTTACTTAAAAAACATCATCCAATCAGCATCTTTGGTTCTCAGGATAAAAAACTTGATAAGTAACACACAGAAGGCTGTTTGGAAGTTCGCTTCAAAGTGATATTCTGCACAATTATGAAATTTGAAGTAAAACCACGTAATCAGAATCTTTCCCCCTTACTCTTAACCTTAATAGCTGCCATTAACATTCCAATATCAACTATCAAATAGATTGCAGGCAAACCTGTTGCTCAATTTGTCGCTGTAAATCCCGCATGTCCATCTTGCCTCTATCCAGCTAAACATCAAAGATAATTCATACTTAATATCATAAAATTCTATTAACATGCAAGATTTTTGCAATTATATGTTAAAAGAAAACTTAATTAATCTCAAGAAATAGGACTAGGAAGTCCTAGAAATGTCCACTTGCAGAGTCAGGGGAGTCAGGATGGCTTAGTGGTTATCAACAGTGCCTTCCACCTCTGCGACCCGGGTTCAACTCTCGGCGCCGAGATCGTATGTGGGCTGAGTTTCAGTCGATCTTAACCTGACTCCGAGGGTTTTTCTCCGGGTACTCCGGTTTTCCTCCCTCAGCAAAATCGACTCACAGTCTATTCCATCAGGCTGTGGTGCTGTGCTCCGAGGTCATACATGGGTCGTGTTCAGGGGCCGAGCGCCTAGCCAGCAGCACAGCTCCTTCGGTCCGATCTCGTTGAGCCACGCCCTTAGCAATTCGGTCTCGGACTGCGAGTAAGGGTGTTTAGCATGTCACGTATTATTATCATTTTTTTTTTATTATTATTTGATATCCTAAAATATGTCATACTCATTACGTCCTAAGGTGTCTAAATCAAGTCACTGACATTATGTGCATTATCTTTGAAAGAACGAAGTTTGTGAGATTTGCATGCACTGCTAAACTGTCACCATAACTACAATGTATTTACGATATCAATGTGCATGTAAATTATTTTGCTAAATTAACCTGTTGCAAAAATAATATGTGCCATAGGGAGAAAGCACAAGAGAAGAACAGGACAAAACAGAAACCTGTTTGAAATCAGGTGAATCAGAAAATCAATGACAAACATCAGCAGAAGACACTCACATCTCTCTTCAAGGACTTGTTTTCTCTTTCTGCTGCATCCAGTCTGCCAACCAGCTAAAAGATACATACATGTACTAATTTATCATTGAGCATTCAACCACTTTGTCTCCCAATATTACGATGTTGGACTCTCCTGTTGATTTCGATGTACATTCTATGAGTCCATATAATGGTGTACATGTACAAAAATTGAGCTCATATAAGAACACAAGTCAAAGAAATTGTACAGCAGCTATTCATGACTTCATTTCTCTAACATCATTCCTCAGGAAAATCAGCCAACCATCTCATGATAGCCAGTTGTCAAGAAACTAAATGAAAAGTTATTTCACAGGTTGAATTATACTAAATCATCGACACAGAAACTTCATCATGCTTCCTTTTATCCAATGTTAATGTAATGTAACATACCAAACACTTCAACCAAAATTTGTTCAGAAAGACTATGCTATAAGCTAATATTTAGAATAAACATTACATGTAGTTTTGAGTGAAATGTTACCTGGTAATTCCTATCATTGTTATATTATAAAGCATAATTTCCTTCATTTTAAGAAGAGCAAAATTATGCGCTAACATTTGCAGGAAAATGATTCCTTCCTGGAGTCATCATTCTTTGACACAAACCTTCAGCATAATTAACATTCCCATCTTCAAGGTTTTGTGATACTTACAGTACACTCTAGCTTAAGAATTTTACTGCTCTAAAAAATACCGTATCGCATACAGATACAACATGCATGTCTAGAAATTCCCATAATTAACTGCAAGAGGATTTCAATAAGCATCAAAAAGTGTCCCCTTGTTCTTCCCCCCACCTTAAACATCACTTGTGTCTTGGAATAAAGGCGATTAAAGTCACAAATTGACCCCCAAACTTTTTTGCTCCTCAAGAAGGGATAAACAGCTGCATTTACCCTAAGCTAAAAATAACCCCTACCTAATTACCCTTACTGATGGAAATAGGTAGCAAAGGCTTAGACTTATGCACCTATCAATGTTAAGCCCCAGGGGTGGAATTTTGACATTTTCTGAAACAATGAGTCAATTTCCCCACCCCCAGGACAACATAACTGGCCAAAAAGTATCAAAAGCCCCCACGCTGGGGCGAGTAAAGATGGCCAAATTAATACCCTTCAGACCTCGCGGCACACAATAAGAGTACAATGTATGTACCACTCACCTTTCGTTCAGCCACCCCCCGGGGCTTAACATTGATAGGTGCATTAATTAAAGGAACACTTTGTATTGTATGTCAAAATTGGGTGTGCATCTAATTACTTCCAATTTTCTGAACGTAAATCCTACTGGAACACAGAATGCTTATTTTATACACGACAATAGAACAGAGTCAAAGGGAATGAGAAAGAAAAGTTGCAGTTACTTTACGGTATTAATATTTAAATTTGACTAACTTCATCATTTTTTTTTTTCTTGGAAAAAGGCTTCTTCCTTCTCGTTGAGTTCTCGTTCCAGTGCCTGTTAACAAAAAAAAAAGTCAAAATTGCACTCTAAAGCATCTTAGAAGCCATTTAGGGCAGAGCTCAAGAAACGTGGTTTAAACAATCTGTGAAACTGCTTGTGGCCTGACCTTCTTTGCCACAACTTACATGTACTCATTTGCCTATATAAATGGTAAACAAATACAATGCACATTACTGACTCAGAAGCAATGCTCACATTCCTACTGTTCTCAATCTGTCTAATCTCTCTCATGAAGTCTTCTCCTCCAGTACCATCATATTTCTAAACACAGAAACATGCAAAATTAATGAGAAGAACAACTAAATTTTAAAGTAAAACCAGAAACCCATAAGGGTTGAAACGTGTAACGGCCCCTTGTGTGCTCAGGGAAACAAGCTTCTGAATATTCAATTTGCTAAGTACCATATTTGGAACAACAAGAGTGAGCGGTTTCCAAATATGGTACTTAGCACTGAAACATTCAACTAATCAGTTGGCACTGAATATTGGGAAGCTGTGAACTCGCGTTACATGTTTCAACCCTTATGGGTTTCTGGTAAAACTGTACTTGTAACCAGCAGCAGTCAAAAGACAAATATTTTTATTTGGGGTTACAGAGTCTGTAGTGTGCCAGAATGGAAAATGTATTGGACAGGAATTAAATCAGTTTCCCACATGTAAGACACTCCATAAAGCTACTGTGGAAATGAATGTCTTCATGGTGGAAGGCAATAAGCCATATTTTCAGCTTATAATTTGCATTCTCAAAAATTATCCAGTGAATATCTTCATAAATAAATTCCACACTGATATTATAATAAAAGTAAAAAGACATTATTTTTTTCTCAATGCACGAGCGGATGGAATTCTGCAAATCCTGCAATCTGATTGGCTCTGGGAGCAGGCAGAATTTCTCTATCTTGCCTGCCGACAGGGGCATGAGCTTGTGTCATGACCTTAAATTTCCATTTTTTGCCACCAAATCTATTACATACAGAAGTGTTTCAAAACAGATATTTATTAGACAGTTAAGAGGCGCAGAAATACATGTAGAACTCAAATATAAATATTTCTCTTTCTGCATTCGCTATCAAAGGGGGTGCAAGTCAACAATTAAAAAGGGATATCAGAGAGAATAAGAGAGAGAGAGAGAGGTAGGGGAAAAAGTTTTAGCAGCTAGGGGTTGGTCCATATACATGTAGTGAAAACTGTGACCTTGGTCTTTGGGCAGCATTTTCAAGACCTCACAGTTTTCTGCTATACGGACCTCCCAGCTGGCAAATAACAAATACGTATTTTTTACAGACTTGTCATCATTTAACTAACAGATGCATATAATGCTCTTTTGGACCTCTCACCAGTGGTAGTTCAGGTTGGGGGGATTCACTCTGTTAACTAATTCCAGAAACAACCAAAAGCACAGTTTTTAATAAAAGTCAAAACTTAATTCTGTATGAAGCTTGTGACCTTTCAGGTGCTAGATTCCGAAAACAAAACCAAGTAACAGTTGTGGACTTAATTTTGTGATGTAAAAAAAGCATGTGAACATCACAAACAATAATTATTTCTTCTTCATACCCGATATCGTTGAAGCTCCCCTTCCAAGTGTGCAATTTCATCCATCAACTCTTGCTCTGCTGACCAATATAAATGTATGTGCACTCATTATTAATATTATTGTCATTATTATTATTATTATTATTATTATTATTATTATTATTATTATTATTATTATTATTATTATTATTCTCCAGGTGGTAACTCTTTTAAACTTGATGTCCCATGTCATGCACTTTAAATACTGCACATAATGCACCTATCCCTATAATGCTAAACAAAATGAGTGCAGGATTGTCAAAAGTACCTGTAAATGTAGTCAGCTTCGGGCCAAACTTTCAACATATCTTTAACAGTATAAATGACCCACCGTTTATCAAAATATAATGGAGTTCCCTCATTTTTACTTCCTATTCTTCAAAATATAGTTACTTAGTTATAAATCTAATTTTATTAAAAACGAGTTATTTTTTAAACTTGATAAGCATTGCCCATAGGTCAAACTTTGTCCATTTCCTTTACAGTTTTACATGCATCAACCCTCTAACATTACATGTATTCGGAATGATACACTGTATATCATAGTGATGATCCACAATACCTCTTTCTCCACCTCCATTCTTAGCTATCTCCTCGAGTGCCATTTCAGCCTGAAGTGATTTTACCTATTTGATCATAGACATACGAACTAAATTCAGTAAGACGTTTCTTATTTACTTGTCAAATCAACCATGTCAATTTTACCAAATTTACCAAAAAGAAATCATCAATTGGTGAACACTTTTTCTACACCTTCTATTCACAAATGGTGCAATACAACCCCAACTCTCAATGAAAGAAATTGCAAAAACTACATTGTGTTAAAGTCCATACAATTTGTACCCGAACACGCAACATCTTTAAGGACTGGTCTAAACAACTTTCCTTGTGTTTAAGAGAGTTTGTTTAAGGCCTCAAAAGTTGAGACCCTTAACTGTCACAAACCAAGAAGAATGAGTTCAACGCAGAAGAGAATATAATTACGAGTTACTACAGTATCATAACAATTTAAGGACTGTGCCTACTATTGTTATTGCGCATATGTTCTACACATCTCAAGATACTCAGATTTCCTATGGGTGGTGCTTATTAAGACAGGGATATTTTTGCGCGGTTTAAAACTATTAGGGGGAAGTAGAACTTAGCAAGTGCTCTAATTTGGAATCCAAAAAGAAATTTGGGGGTAACCACGCATTTTTCAGAGATAATTAAGCTTCAATTTAGAAAAGAAAGTCACACATACCTTTGTAATTTAAAGCTTTTTACAAATATGTTGACAAATTATCTTTGAAAAATGAATGGCTACCCCCCAATTTTCTTTTTGGATTTCAATAACACTTGCTTAAAGATCTGCTTTTCCCGCATATTCAGTAAACCGCGCAAAAATACCTTTGAATAAGTCGGCACAGCCTTTAAGGCAATTAGAGACAAGGGCGTTGCCTTTACGGAGGCTGTAATGTTGCTATAAAATAACACCTTTTGGGGGTACAATACAATATTTTTTTTCCTGTCATGCAGTAGTTAAAAGTTGACAACCACCCGATTTCCATTTCTAGACCATTTCACATTCCATTGTGGATAAGTATAGGAATGAAGGCAATGTTGCGGGTGGTCTTATCGCTGCAGCAATACAACTTTCTCCCTTTTTTATGCAAAAGCCACTTGCTAACATTTAGAGTGCAAGGTCAACCAGTACATGACTCATAATAATTATTATTTGTTTTTGTTGACTATGTAAGCTTACAAGAAAAGAGCAGTACAACAAATGGCAAGCTTTAAATTGGCTTTTACATGTAGGTCAACATTTAAACGAAAACGGTAGTGTAGCGGTAGCTAACGTTAAATTATATAAATAGGGGAGCTGGAGAGGAAAGGAAGAGAAATAAAACGCCGATAAAGTCAGACCATTTGGCGAGTACCGCCATATATCAGTACAAAAAAAGGTGTATGACAACTGCAGACTGCCGACTGCCTACAAATAGCGCTGATACTTAAACGGTAACTTATTTAAGTCTAAGCACCCATTTTAAAACGGTTAGCGTTCAATAACTGCGAGTTAGCGTTGGTATGCAGTCTGCGGTTGGCAGTCTGCAGGTGTCAGATACCGGTACAAAAAAGGTCACAACAACTTCCGATAATTGCACTTACACCGTACAGTACACCTTCAGTCCTAACTCACCTTCATCACAGCCTTAGTCACCTCAAACAATTTAATCATCTTGTTCGCATCAACAGCTTCTTCAGAATTAGGGCTAACCAATCCCTTGAGAAGTAAGCAATACACGAAACAATTCGCATTCAAAAGTTAAAAAGCGAGAACCATGATAATTCAAAGCTTACCATCTCTAGGAGTTCATACATATCGTCCGCCGCATCAACGTCTTCTCGAAGGGCTTCAGCATTAGCCCCCATCACCCTACCCCAGTCTAAAGGCG
>NC_090885.1:31699067-31701567 GCF_036669925.1 Montipora capricornis
CTAGGCCTGGTATTTTCATTCGGATTCTTTGAGTCGCTTCCATATGTATTAATTTCTGTAATTTTCCATTAGGTCTAGCTTACTGCGTAATAAAGTGGTAATTTAGAGCAAAAGAAACCTGTGTCACACATATACAGGTGCATAACTGAATACACAATATTTGAAGATATATTAATTAAAAAGAAAAGCCGCTCTACAACATGCGGCCCTTGATTCTCTTTTAAAACCAGTAAACTCAGTGGTACGGATAAAACCAGATAGCGTATTCCGCAACTTAGCTGATACGCAAGAAAGGAACTAAGACCATGACTGGTTGTTCTAGGTTTATTGAGGGACAGAATGTAATTTCCGCGAAGATCATGCATAAGAAGAGAACAGGAGAGAAAGGTATCTTTCATATAAGCAGGAAACGCCTTTAAAGAAACGACAACAACGTACTTTTATACAGTAATATGAGGAAATTTTGAATGCACTTATTGCACGGACATGTAGAGTTTGACTTAAGTGGTAAGAGGACAGGTAATTTGCAAATATAAATCTTGGTATTCTCTTATTTACATTTACCGTTCCTTTGACAAGAAATTACGAAAGGCCAGTTGCTTACTATTACAAATGAAAAAAGTGTATTTACAGGTTGATTTTTTTGTTTCTCTGCCATGCTATTAGCTGGTAGTGATGGTAGCGCCCGAAAGAAGAAGAAAGAAGAAGCCATCAAAGTCAACGAACGCCCAAACGAGGTTGGCCCGGCGACTTACTTACAATTTAAGATAGGGACAAAACGTCAATGCGAACGGCACAGGATAGGGCGGACGATCTGAGCTTCTTTTGAACAAAGCTTACATCCTATTGCATATGTATTATTGCTGCAAAATTGAGTGCATGTGAAGTTACTCTGCCGTCTTAAAGAATTTTAAGGGGTAAGAAGCAACCCCGAGATTGTTTGTCACGCGCTGATTTTTATGACCATAGTAGCCGGCGACATACCATCAAGTAGCCGGCGGAACTCCGGTGGTCGCCGGCGTGTTTTTAGACCACTATGACCCTAAAGCTGGTCCCATCTTCCACAAAGCAAGACTGGTGCCATATGCTCTCAGGTAGAAACTTGAATAGGATTTGGAGAGACTCGAAAAGACAGGGACTATTGAAACTGTCTAATATTCCGAGTGGGCCACACCTATAGTCCCAGTTATGAAACGTGATGGCACTGTACGAGTCTGCGGAGTTATAACCCTGCAGTCAACAAAGTGTCAAAGTTGGATGGCCACCCTATTCCCAAGCTAGATGACCTTTATACATAATTGGCTGGCGGTCAATCATTCACAGAATTGGATTGAAACCACGCTTATGAGCAGATGCTGCTGGACGAGGACTCTAGGGAGTTCTTGACAATCAATAAGCACAAAGGGTTGTACAGATATAACCGTCTCCCATTTGGGGTGTCTTTGACACCTGACATTTTTCAAAGAACCATGGAGGGTTTATTACCTGGAATACCCTCTACTGGTGTTTTGTTAGACAACATTCTGATTTCAGGACCCAGCTCTGAAGAACACTTGGATAACATTGATAAAGTTTTGGAACGTCTCTCACAAGCTGGTTTGCGACTTAAAGCAACAAAGTGTCAGTTCATGAAACCATTCCATGAGTATCTAGGACTCAGTGTTGATGCAGAAAGTTTTTCACCCCGTTGAAGCCAAAGTGGAGGCTATCAAGGAGGCCCCTACTCCGACCAACACCTCTGAATTAAAGTCTTTCCTTGGCATGCTTAACCTCTATGGCAAATTCCTGCCCAATCTCTCATCCACTCTGGATCCGCTACACAAGCTTCTCAGGGAAGATGCCACTTGGGAATGGGTTTAGGCGGGTGGGGGGCTTGGACAAAGCAGCAGGAAGCTTTTGAAAGGGCTAAGAACCTCCTTCAATCATTAGATGTGCTGGTACGTTATGATCATGCGAAGGAATTGGTGGTGTCCTTTGATGCATCACCATATCGGATTGGGGCAGTCCTGGCCCATGTTATGGAAGATGGTTCAGAGAAACCAATTGCGCATGCCTCAGGAACACTCTCTCCAGCAGAGAGAGGCTATGAACACTTGGATAAAGAAGCACTAGCGGTGGTCTTTGCCGTGAAAACGTTCTATCTTTATGGTCGTCATTTCAAGATTTACAACGACCATGGCTTGACACTAGAGAAGGAGATTGTGTTAGGGTTTTTGCCTTCGATTCCTCTGAGGCTTTCGACTCAGTAAATCACTTCATTTTTATTTAACAAGCTTAAGGAATTGCCCATCAATCCCTACATCGTTAATTGGATCATTAATTTTTTATTTAATAGACAACAAAGAGTAAGAGCTGATGACACGACCCCTTTTCCCTATAAACAGAGGTATGCCTCACTGCACTATACTTAAACCCATTCTGTTTTCTGTAATGTTGAATGATATACAAACTGTTGATTCAGACAGTTCCACATTGGTTAAGTTTGCGGATGACCTAACTT
>NC_090885.1:31709067-31711567 GCF_036669925.1 Montipora capricornis
CACCTTTCATGCATCATGTTTACAAGCTGATTATTGTTGCAGTATTTGCAAAGAACCTTTGAAAGAAATGATAGCAAAAAAAATTCACCAGTTCAATGAAGGATTGTTAAAAAATGGCAGTGTGGAATCAGATAGTGACTCGAGCAACTCTGAGACAGAAGACAATACAGAAAATGTAACCATGAATGCCCCAAATGATATCAATGCACGACAATACTACACCTCTGAATTTTGGGAACAGAAAGTAGATTGCACACTTGCAGCTATTGGAGACATTGATCAGCCACAACACCCTAACGCACAAGCATCCTATGCTCATTCCCAGTCACAGTCCTCAACAATCCTCTCACACTCTCTTGTTCAACAGCTATCTATACATGTACATCCTGTCAGGTCTCACCAAATAACAAGCTGGCACTTCCCACCACAATATTCCCAGTCTACATTGAATGGAAAACTAGCAAGCAATGCATGTACTTTTATTGCCCTTACATTCAGCAAACTGTATTTTAGCTCACCTGAATCTCTCACTGTTAGTCAACCTCTGAGCAATACATGGGTGTACAGAGTTCTTGCAGCCATTATGATTGGCCAGCAATTTATGACAAATTTACTAGCAACCCTGGGCAGTTCTATGGTGTTCGTGAAGCTGCCTTAAACATGGGGCAAACCAGAGCTCTTACAGGCATCACTATCTCTGCTGAATTACCTTGCAGCATAAACAAAGAGCCAGTACCATCTGCATGCTTGCCACATTATTTTGATCAAGCTCGTAATATCAATACTGCTTGCATCTATGTTATCAATAACAAAACAGTGGCCTTTATTCCAACACAGCAAGGAATTATTCTCTTTGACAGCCATTTCCATGGAACCAGTGGAGCATTTTTGGCCTTGGCTCCAGCTAATGCAGCATGGGAATTGCTGTCTTGGTTTAAGGCTGTGAGCAGGATCCCTCATAACCTGGGAACTGTAACATCTGTTAAATTCTGATTTTTCTTTCACAACCCATTTACATGTACCCCTACATTGATATCCGGTTTTCTCAAGTAAAGTGCATGTGAATGAATGCGCCGGAGTCAGAGCTACAGTAAATAATTACAACCAAAGTCTAAGATGCTGTAAGCCAATACATCAGACAATTCATCGAGCGAGTACCGACTAAATATCCATGTAGAACTTTTAGTTTTTGTTTCATAATTCCTGTCATTTTTCTTGACAGACCAGTACATGTTTCAAAGAGTTTTGTGTGATTGAGTTAACATAAGGAGCAAGTATTTGGCTAAAGTTTACATGTTCATATCAAAAAAATTGTTTTTCATCGTTAAAATCATTAACAGTGAAGTTTCGACTTACCTATACTGGAACTACTGCTCTTAATTCCATTAATTCTTGGATTTTCACTCAGAAGAAAACCAGATGACGTGAAGCAACTTAATGGCAGTTGAATGCGCTCACATCCATATATGCTCGCGGTAGCTCAAAACATAAACCGTTTTTGTTGTATTGTCAACATTTCCCGGTGAAAAGAATGGACCTATGAATTTCAAAGTGTCCTGCTGACGTTGCTACAAACAAAGATTGGAAAATGAACGCGTTTCTGCTGGACAATAAAAGCCATTCTCTTCGCTTTTACACGAACTCACTTCGCAGAACCATTCATCACAATCGCGGGGAATCTTGCATTGTTTGTTTCAAACTTCGCACATGCGCAGTCATTTTTCAGCGCTGTCCACGAAGGTTAAAACCATCTAAACACATGAAAAGCTATAAGAAAAACGAGCGAATCGGTTGCGGAAAGTTTCAAGGTGGTATCAGTAAAGTTCAAATTGTTTGCCCCAACACTCCAGAAAGAGGTGAAGGTCAGGTAAAGTCTCTGTTAAGGGCCTAGTAAGGACCATCAGGCTGGCGCTTATATCTGGTTTCTGTAGCATGAAGCGACTACGAGTATTTCTACTCCCCCTGGATGGGATGCTAGTCTATCGCAGGGTTACCCCCAGCATTTCGCAGGCACCCATTTATACACCTGGGTAGAGAGAGGCCCCGTGAGGAAAAATTGTCTTGCCCAAGAACAAAACACAACGTCCCCAGCCAGGACCTAAACCCGGACCACTAGATCCGGAGTCGAGAACTCTAACCATGAGGCCACCACGCCTCCCACAAGGTGCTCAAAGAGTTCTTACAAATTTAAAGTAATGAAGGTATCTTTCTGATGTAGTAATTGCTTTATAATACTTGTAATAATAAACAACGTATTCGCATTTTTCATACCTTTTCCGTGTTTGAATGTGAGCCGTTTTCTTTCAGTTACTCATTGGCAGTTTACAAGTGCCTAAGCAAAGCTAGCGTGCAGCAACAGAATTTAAGATGCATCGATTCAAAATCTCGACGTTATACATTCATTCAAAACATTCATTGCTCAGTAAACGTAGCTCTTTGCGATAATGCATCGCTTTTTCACTATAATGCAATGCTCCAGAAAGAGATGACAATATAATTT
>NC_090885.1:31724067-31751567 GCF_036669925.1 Montipora capricornis
CACTTCAGCCCCCCTCCCTCCCTTGTCAATTTGGCCAGCAATACAAAATAATGTTGAAAACTTGAACAGGCAACATTAAAATGGAGAGAGGGAGGGGTGATGTGGGAAAGGTTCCATGGAATTCTAGATGCGGCGGGTATCGGAAGCTAAACGAGGGGTTTTCTAACGGGAGTGCCTCACCAATTTTGCAACCTGTCGCAGACGCTAAGGTTCTGAATACTTTGATGTTTCTAGATCTCTTCCCTTTAAGGAGTATGTTCAATGCCTATAGCAAATAGTGAAATAGTAAAATGGGATCGTCCGAGGAGGGGTTAGGTAGACCTACTGACAAAAAAAAGCAGCGTTATTATTGCAATATCTTTCATATATGTAATAAATTTCATACTTCTCTTCATCATTATTGCAAGAACATAAGCCAGTGCAAGAGTTGTGATAGAAAACGATCTGGGATGAAGGTTGGAGCTTTGAAATTGATGGAATAGTGTTTGAGCATTTTGAAGTTCCCTTAACGTGATCCAGGTTAGGTCGCTGCATGCCTAGGCGTTAGAACAATGACACCACCTTTAACAGCTTCGACCCACACGAGACATCAGGTTTTTCCAAGTGGATACATAGTCTTTGTCCCTTTCTCATCTCACTTTGCCACCACTGACTGATTGGGATTTTGGAACTGTCTATAGTTTGCTAGCTTGCCCATATATTTCCAAACGTGTAAAAAAATTTTTGGGTCTTTCTTTACCTTCCTTCTCTGTGAAGGTTGTCTCTTTTTATTTCTATTTGATCCCCTTCTTTGCAGTCTGTCGCTCTTAGCCATTCCTTTAGAATGGGACAAAATCTTGCTCAAGCCTTGTATCATTTCAATATTCAGCTTCCCTCCAAAAACGACTCATTATATTATCTGATTGGAATGTATTTGCTGTGTGTGAAACGTTTGCACACTTTCTGGGACATCCAACCCGAATTTAAAAACTACATATTTGATTTATCATAGTCCGCCAGGGTTTGTTTCTTATTCCTGGCTCTCCTTTAACTGAACCAAACTGTTTCTTTTTCAATAAGTGTTCTTCATTTGTTGAGAAAAACGTATCCATGTCAAGATGGATCTATTTATATAATGCATACGAAAATAAAACCTTTCTAAATACTACACCACTACACAATGCTCATTTCCTTGAAAATAATATACATACATTTCAATTGTTTTTTCACTTCTCTGATATGTAAGATAATCAGCGTCTTGGAGAAAACCACTAGCACAGGATATGCTTTGTTCAGGTATTCTAGATCTATCGTATTAAGATGTTTGAGATCATGACAAAAGCATCAGTGTTACAGTTCCACGCTACTTAAGAGGTAAGTAAAACCCCCTTGAAAACGTTCTTCCAGTCATGCAGAACTGCCAGTCCAACATTTTATTTACATTCGCAATTAATATACATTCCCACTTGAACAGAACAGTTTGTCCCACTTCTCAACGCTAATGGGCAATATCAGAAACCCATAAGGGTTGAAACGTGAAACGCGCGTTCACAGCTTCCGAATATTCAGTGCGAACTGATTGGTTGAATGTTTCAGTGCTAAGTACCATATTTGGAAACCCCTCGCTCTTGCTGTTCCAAATATGGTGCTTAGCAAATTGAATATTCAGAAGCTTGTTTCCCAGCACACAAGGGGCCGTTACACGTTTCAACCCTTATGGGTTTCTGGCAATATTTAACAACTATTCGCCAAAGGCAAGGTGAATAATTTTTTTAGCGTCATTACATAGGAGATTATTTGAAAAATATTAATTCTTTTCAAAGGAATTAATTTCTTTATCTGTCACCTAGACAAAACGGGTTGCGTCCATTTTGAAAAAACGCTTGGGTGATTAGTCAGAGTCAGAATCGCCTCGAGTGTGACCAATCAGAGCAGAGAATTGCCAATAATCACCTATGTAATTATACTAAATGCTAATGGTGTAAAGGGCATACCATTTCACATGACATTGTTTATCTAGCTGTACAAGGCTTGCAGGGGTTACGATAAACGCCTGCTACTGGCGGTGTGCTGCCACATTTAAATTATCACTGCTAGTTACTAATCTAACAACAACATCATGAATAGCAATTAAAATGAGACCACCTGTCTTGTTGTCTGTTGATCAATGGAACATTGTAGACATTATGTTACTTTTTCACCTGTACAAAACAGAATTGCAGTTTTTGGCTTAATTTTGCACCTTTTGTTGCTTTACAGCAGTTAACCTGGAGAAATGCTCTTAAAAGGCAATAGATTTTTCAGCAGCTGATTATCAGTGCTTTCCAAGGCAATGGAAACGGCAATTGAAAAGCGTAATCCATTGCCACTGGCAAAGGTTGTTGAAAAGGAAAATATCTTTTGATGGTTTAGCACCAGGTACAAATTTGCGTCGTCTATTTTTTCCAGCTTTTTTGGCCCCTGAAATTTTGATACACCTTTTTTTTATCAATCCCCCGCCGACGGTGAGTTTTTTGTTCAGTACGGTGGGTTTCTTCCCCTACTGCCCTTGCCCGGAGAGAACTCACATCTTTACTATCTACAAGAGCCGTTCTTTGTTTGGCACCACCAAGTGGGTTCCTAAGTCCACGGAACAGACTGCCTGGTTCGATAATTTCTGGACCTCGTGAACGAGGGTGACGTTGTGACACAGCATTAACTCTTTCTTGGATAGATGGGTCAAGTTCTCCTTGAATACTGCTGCTTCTCTGACCTACTGTTGTGTGACCCAGCAATGCCTGGTGGTTGCTAGACCTTGACAAATTTACCATTTGACCGCTAAAACTAGAAGAAACAGATGACTTCAAATCATCAACTCTGGAATTTGAGGTCCAAGACCTTCCCAAAGAATGCGTGGAACTTGATTGAAACGTTGCTGTTAAATGTCTTGATGATGGAGCATTGTTTAACACAGGTGTAGTGGGTACAGCAGATGAGCCAATTGAAGTCGCTATTAAAGTCCTTTCAGAGGCTGATTGTTTTTGTAGATTTACAAAATAATCAGGACTAGACGAATGATTGTTGTTCACCACAGAATTCAATATAGGGTCCACGTTACATTCCTGTGTGTCCATGGAGTCCAGGCTGTAGTCCTGTGTATCCATATCATCATCTGTGAGATATTCATTGAAACCTACTTCACCTCTAATAAGATTGGTGTCCACAGATATCTCATTTCTCTGGATAGGGGATGGTTCTTGATCTGCCATGTCATCAACTTCTCTTTGATTCACTCCCTGTTCGTCTGAAACTGGATACACTGAAATATGATTTTGCACACCACTCCCATGTCTTGTTTGACCCTGGTTAGATGGGTGGTAACTATTCCATTTTCCCACAGAATTGAGTCCTTGCTCAAGTTCAATCAATTCCTTTGAACTGTGTTGGTCATTATGACCATGACTACCCACATGAGGAAGTCCTTCTTGATCTCCTTTATGTTGGTGGTGTGCGTTTTTTTCCTCGCCAAGATCGATTCTTTCCCAATGCCTAATGGGTCCCTTCGAGTTTTGTCCCTCACAAACTTCATATAGTGGTATGCGATTCTGTTTGGTTCTTTCATGTCTTGCTTGGCTGCTGTTGGATAGGTTCCATCTACGTTGTTCCAAACCAGGATCATGACTACTTAGTCCCTCAGAGTTTAGATGGGCTGTGCAACTACCATGTGAGTTGTGAAAATTTCCACTACCACCAGAATGCCACTCAATGCTTTTTTCAGGGTTATCCTTCTTTCTTAAAGCACTGCTCTCTTTTCCGTCATCTCTGTTAGTGCAGTTTGTTTCATAATTTATTTCTTTTGCTTGCTCACTTACTCCATAACCACAAGCTGTACCTTCCCGAGTCAGAAAATCATTATCAATTGCTTTCTGTTGTAACTTGTCGGCCCACGTGACCCTTTTGCGACTAGACATTCTAACAACGGTGTCTTGGGATGTCTTTCCTTTTCTGAGCACAGGAACTGGATGAAACTTTTCACTGCAGGTTAATGAATTCCTGTCAGTTGTTGTTGCAGCAAAAGTGATTCTCTCTCTTATCTCTTGACCACTGCTTGGCATGGCAACTGACAATTGCTCTGTGGACCTGTGCTCAGTAGAGGTATAAGCACCATCACTGGCTCCTCTCAAAGTGGAACTGGCCTTAGGTGGAGGGTCATCAGCAGGAAACCATAAATCTTGGGTAACATCAATGGAGAGATGAGACTGCACATCCTTATTAGACTCAACAGCAAAAATACATCCTCTTTTCTTTGCATCATCTATTAACGCCATCCAGTCATCTGAACCTCTCTGCAACAAACCAGAATGTTAACAACGAAAAAGCCTGAACCTTACAGCAAACTATTGTTTACAGTTTTTGCCTCATAAGCGTATGTCCATCACTTTCAATCGATCAGCCCACACAACTTTAAAAGTTCCTTAAACTTTTCAAGAAAATTCACCAGTAACACGATCCCTTTCTAGAAGCACAATAGTATGCTAACAAGTGTAAACAGTGACATCGACGGATTCCTCGAGTACATTGGGTATAACAAGCATGCTGCCAATATAAGGTGTTGATTTGCCCTGAGGGAATATAAGCTTAATTTCTGATAGTCATCACACTTAGAGAGATTACTTCAATAACTTAAAGGTGCTGAGACACCAGGGGCCATGTTGCAGGAACATGGTGCAGCGACATGTTGCAGTGACAAAAAGGTGTGTAGTACACACTGAGGCGACATGTAGCAGGGACTTGTAGCGTGGTCATGTAACAGGGACAAAATTACAACATGTGCACACATATGAAAATGTTGCGGGTACATGTTTCAGGGATATGTTCCGGCGTTCCCTCGTGTGAACTGATACTTTTGTAACGGTGCAACTCCTATTTGGTGGTTATTTTGTCCCAACTTCATGGGACACGACGCGGGGACATGTCACTGCAACATATATCTGAAACATGTCCCCGCTACACGTCCCTGCTACATGTCGCGTCAATGTGCACCACACAAGTTTTTTGTCGCTGCAACATGTCTCTGCACCATGTCCCTGCAACATGACCCCTCGTGTCTTAGCACCTTAAAAGAAGTAAGGAGAAGAGGACTTCCCTGACAACAATGACAAATTGGCAGTCTTGCCCTGAAAATGTGGAAATGGTTAACACATCTGCACCCAACCAGCACAAGCGCAATGGTGTTTTTCTGTGTTCACATGCAATGGTATTAAGGTCTACCTTCAAAGTTTTCATGTCACCGAAGATGTATAAAGCATGACGGGCCCTTGTCAGGGCAACATTCATCCGCTGCCTGTCACCAACAAACCTTTCAACAAAAAGAAAAGAATCAATAACGGCAGAATTCTAATGTGTTCAAGGAAAGAAGAACAGGCAAAATGCTAAGATAAAGTGTTTCGTGAAGTGTCTAGAAGGTGTATCCATAGTGTAAACCGTTACCTTGACGCTGCATGTGCGAAAGCCACAGGAAAGTTTATTAGATCATAAACATTCCACAACACGTCACTTTATCATCACGCAAATTTGGGGTTTTGACTCTAAAAACTCTATAAACTGTTCATCCCTTACCCAATGGAACCACGATCGTTCTTTGCACGAACACAACTAAGGATTATGACATCCTTCTCTCTGCCCTAGAAGCAAACACAAATTCAACGACTTTTAACTGGTCGAATTAACAACAAAAAAATAAGTGCCACAACGCAAACTGTTTCTGTACCTGAAACCCGTCCACAGTGTTGACCTCGATGTTGGTTAAATCTCTGCAATGAATGAAGTCAAATAAAGCAGAGTTGGTACCAAGGGCTGGTTTTTAAAACACCACGTCCTAATGCCGTTTTTCAATTTTATTTAATGAACACTGAATGATCAACCAGGTCAGGTTGTTGCACTAATGTCCGAAATGTCAGTAAATATAGATGAAAGTTCAATTTTGATATCCAACATGAAGTGTCCCTTTAAGTTGAGGCATTACCAATCTACCTCTAACAATAAGGTTAGGGTAAAGGTTAGCATTATTTTTAGGTCAGTGTAAATGCAGCAGTTTGTCCTTACTTGAAGAGAAAAAGTTAAGGGACACTGTGAACGTTAATTGTCATTATTAAATTCTCAACCTCGGATAATGCATTTCGCGTGCTCTGATTGGTTCATTCAATCTCGGTTATCAGCTCATATACCTTAGTTTGACCTTACATGGTGAATGAATGCGCTAAGCGTTGCTAAACTTAATCTTTTTTTCCGCCGGAAAGCGAAATTTCTCTTTGAATAAAGCCAAAAAAGAAATGAAACTTTTCTTGTGGAAAGTTTGGATCAATTCCGACGTTTACAAGTACGCAAAAAGGCAAGAAATGTTTTCAAGTTTTCTCGATTTCGCTCGGATTTTCTCGCTTTTTTAGCTCGTATTTCTTACTTCCAAATTTTTGGGGTTTAAGGAATTTAATAAAATAATCATACGATTTGTGCTTGTTGGATATGAGACTGGTTACAGCCAACTCGGCGCTACGCACCTCGTTGGCTATTTACTAGGCTGATTTAGCAACAGAAAAGTGGCGACATCGCGCGCAGCAAAACTACCGATGAGAATTTAGAATAGAGAAGAAAAGAGTGGAGTCTATTCTATTTTGAATTCTCATTGGTGTTTTTTTCTGCGCGCGCCGTCGCCACTGACGTTCCCATTCTGTTGCTAAATCAGCCTACTAGGCTGATTTAGCAACAGAACGGGAACGTCAGTCGCGACGTCGCGCGCAGCAAAACTACCAATGAGAATTTAGAATAGAGAAGAAAAGAGTGGAGTCTACTCTATTTTGAATTCTCATTGGTGTTTTTTCTGCGCGCGCCGTCGCCACTGACGTTCCCGTTCTGTTGCTAAATCAGCCTACTATCTCATATCCAACGTGCGCTCATGGAATAATTATTAAGTATTCCACAACACGAATGATTTGAAGTGGGGGAGAAGAACAAGGGGACACTTTGTGATGCTTTTTGAAATCTGTGAGCATCTAATTACTTGGATTTTTGGACAAGCTTGGGTTGTTGGCCGGTTTTGTTGTTTGCAATAACGTCGAATTTTAAGATGCAGACAAGTGTTATTTTTATGTTATCTGACAGACCAAATTTACTTTCGCCTCTTGCTCTCTCAGTAAATGAGTTGAATTTTTGGTAAAATGATGCATTGATACCTGTGAAGAACTGTCAACCAATGTACAACTTTGCAAATGGTAACACATATCTTAGATATTGACTAAAACAATAGTTTATATGGCCCAGAGGCATGGTGGTTTTATTCTCATTCAGCACCAATCACTGTATGAGAGCATATCTTCCACATCTTTTTGTTGATCCCTTCTTGTTAACGGGGCAGTGCTTGGGCAGAAGGATAGTGTAGCAAGTTCCAAATAAATGCAACCCTAAAAACAGTATCTCATAACACAGCACACACTGTTCACATTTGGTTTAAAAACCCATTTATTAAGATGAAGACAGTTTTGGCATCCGACAGCAAGCCTCTTAGCTCTTCATAACCAGGAAACTGTTTTGCGACTAACAGCTGTCTACAATACACTAAAAAAGTGGCTTAGATGGTCCCCTCTAAATCTTCGTCTTAATTGGCAATCTGACGCCAAACCTCTGTCACCAGACTCTTGCCTGTCGTGCAGTGTTGCTGCATGTCAACTCCTTTATTTCCAACCTCGAGATGTCTTATGAAGTACTGATTTACGCATTTCTTCTTTCTGCCATTCAATTTCGATTCTTACTTTGGTCACGAGTAAAGAGCTGTATGTCTTCAACACATGTTTGCCTAGCAGAAAATTCTCCATTTACGTCTGCTGACAGGACAACATCGGCAACTTACAGAGGTTCCCACATGAAACTGCGACTTATATTAATTTTTTGTCACCATCACGGTTGCCGTTTTCAATCCTTTTGCAGCTGTTTTTCCTTCAATATGACTTCCACAACTTCCTTTTAGCCAGTGAGAATGATGAAAGATAATTTGCTGAGTTGAAATACATTATGCAAAACCGTCATATGATCGGTCAGTTGTTGTGGGGTGTATTGTGACTTGAACAGATCTTTGTCTTCTAGGGACTCTTGGAAAGATATTCCAATCTATTCAAAGTCCTTTTTCCCACACTATGGCAGACAGCAGTCTTGAGGAATAGCTTTGTTTATCGCACGTAATAAACGTAATAATAACACCGAAATCCCTGCCCTTGCCACTCGATCAATAATGTGTGAGGTAACCACCAATTTAGTAGTCTATTTTTAACCTCACTATTTCCACCAGCAAATGACTGTGACACTTAAATTGCACTCCTTTGAGTTTTTTGGACCACCACAAGTTAATCATTCGCTCACATTTCAGCCGTGATTTATCTCAACCAATTTGACGTAGAAATTCATGAAAAAAGGTTTGTACGCAACACTGTTTTCGAAGGAGTAGTTGCGCATCTCCTTTTAAGAGGTTTCACTTACTGGGTTTAAGATGAGATAAGCATAAGAAAGTATGATACGCTGCAACATAAATAAGAAGGAAATAAAATTAAAACTCACTTGTTAAGTCTTGACTGTATCTCTGTTTTCTGTTTTCTGTAAGGGGTTATGATGCCAATACTCCCAGGATCCAGCACTTTCACGAGATATTTACATAAGGCCACAACGAGGTCCACTTCAGCGAGATTCCAGAGGGACCTTAAAACACAAAGTTGCCATATTACAAAGATAAATACATTTTGTCACTTGGTCAGACAACATTATGCAACAACAAGTTACCACTCAAGGCACAAGATGAAATATTCTCAACACATAGCTGTTGACTCCTGTTATCTAACTCACTTACTGCTCACGACCGTCGGCAGTATTGGTGAGATACATTCAACTAATTGCTACGTGCCAAAAAACGTACCCTCTTGCCAGGTGCTCTTCCTGACCTTTGAAAACATCAAAAACAGCGTAGTGTTCCTTTAGGGGAAATTGTCTCGATTCCAATGACCTGTAAAATTTGGAAGGAAACGTTTCATGGCCAAGACAAAAAAAGCTAAACAAGAAGAACAGTTAGTTTCTTGTGCTTCCCTCTGGGGCAACTGATGAGCAAGCACTAAGCTTGATAGCAAACCGCAACACAATTTTAATTCAAAACGAGCAAGGTAAAATTAACAGATGTCCCAAGCCACGCAAATCAGGATGGTACTCTTCCACGTTAGAGATCTAAAACTGATGCACAACATAATTCGACATGAATCCAATACCTTGAAACCTATCATCTGTATCTTATGACATAACAAAGACCACTGTGCCAAGACTGCCTCTATAAAGTTAGCAACGTGTTATCTTGTGGCAAACACAAACGAATGACAGACCTGGGAGTCTTGAGGCGTGAACTGTAAATATAACGTGAAGGAAATTCTGCAATCTGAGGATGCATTCTGTACTGCTGCTCCAACATCAGCACAGGCCTACCTATGGCTGAGAACAATGGACATATTTTAAAAGGCCAACACCCGGACACAAGAAGGAAGCATGCAAAACAAGGTCTATTAGTCAACTCGGTTCACACCGCAGCCAGGTTGACAATAAGACACAGTTTAATGCTACTATGATTTGGAAGTTTATGAAAGCAAGTTAAAAGTTGCAATTCAATAACCCAGATCAAAATTGAATGGCAAGAATAAGATATCAGCGATTAACACTTGGGCAGTGGCAGTTATCAGGTATGGAACAGGTATCATAGGGTGATCAAAGGAAGAGGTAAGATTATTGGAAAGAGCCACGACAAAAATGATGCCAATGAACGTCACACTACACACAAAAGGAGATGTTGATAAATTGTATGTTCCAAGGGTGAAAGGTGGGCGTGGACTGATAAGTTGTGAGAGTTTTTTTTAAGTGAGGAGAACAGCTTGGGATGGTACATTAAGAAGTCGTTAGTTGATTCAAAAACTGTTAGAGTAATTGGAACTGACGGGACTGTCAGCAAAGAAGAGTTAAGAAAGACATGGACTGACGAAGGGTTAAGGAGATGGAAGGATAAAGCAATGCATGGACAATTCCTGAGAGATATGTCGGAAACCACAGATGCAGAACAGACCTGGAGCTGGCACATCATCTAACTTAAAGGTTCAAACGGAAGCCCTTATTTGTGCAGCACAGGAACTGGCTTCAAGGACTAATTACGTAAAACATCACATTGATTTGACTGCTGCGTCACCACTGTGGAGAATGTGCAGTGAAAAGGGAGTGAGTGTCATCTAGTCAGTGAAAAAAGATGGCCCAGAAGGAATATCAAAGACGACATGATAATGTGGCGAGGATTATACATTGGAAGCTTGAAAGGAAGGAAAAGTGGTATGAACACGCACCAGAAGATGTTGTGGTGAACGGTGAAGTAAAGCTACTTTGGGACATGAACATCCAATAGTCCACTTCGGAAAATACCATAATTCTCTTTGTTTGTCCCCCCAAATTTCGCGTAAGCATTGTTTTTGTTTTCTCTTGGGACTATTGTAAGTCCCAAGAGAACTGGAAACAATGCTTATAAAAACCTTGGGGGTACAGACAAAGAATATTATGGTATTTTCCAAAGTGGCCTATGTGATAACGTTGTAGAAGCAAGAAGATCGGACATTATCGTAGTGAGCGAGGAGAACAAATGTTTTATTGTGGACATTGCTATCCCTGGAGTTAGTACGATACATGAAAAGGAATTTGAAAAAATCGAAAAATATCAGGATTTGAAGTGGGAGATTATAAGAATGTGGAGTGTAAAAACGTGGATGCAGTACCGGGTGTTGTAGAGGTTCTTGGAAGTGTTACTAAGAAACTTGGACAATGGATTGAAAAATTGCGGATTAGGGTAAGAATTGGACTTTCGCAGAAAACTACAGGAAAGGCCACAATTTTAAGGAAGGTGCTTGATTTGCAAGTACCAAGAGAGTGTCACCAGGGGACCCTTGGTTATGACTCGCTCCCTTGGGAGAGCTCAGAGCTAAATGGAGAATAATAATAATAACAATAATAATAATAATAATAATAATAGTGATAATACTAATAATAATAATAATAATAATAATAATAATAATAATGATAATAATAATAATATTATAAATATTGTTATTATTATTACATAGTGCCAATATCAATATTCACTATTTTCATCAGCGCTTAAAAATTATAAAACTGCATAAAACCTACTAAAAAGTTAACAAGTTTAAAAAGTGCATGAAATTACCTAAGAGATGCAACTAAGGGGCTATTCCTTATCGCAAAGGGCAATGAATTCCATAGTTTAGGAGCACCAATAGCAAAAGAGCTCTATCCAAGCGTTGTTAAAGTCATGAATTTCACAGGGTTTAGTAGCAGCCCATCACAATCGGAGAATACCAGTAAATTACATTTGCCTGCTTCCTAAAGATTAACAAGTTCCCGAAGATAAAAAGAGCGCCATTGGTAGCCTTATAAGTTAATAGGAACACGGAACTTAAATGGCAGCCAGTGCAGATTATACAGTAACGGTCTCACATGGCAGTATTTAGATTCCTGGAAAATTAACCTAATGACAGCATTTTGTACCCTTTGCAGCTTCTTAAGCTGGTAGGCTGGAAGGCCATAAGGCAGCCTGTTACAATAGTCAACGCGACTTAAGACAATGAGTGAATAAGTGTCCCGGTGGACAGCCTAGAAAGATATTTAATAATTCTTCTTATATTGTACAAGTAACAAAAAGCATTGGAGCATGTGTTATGTACATGTGAATTCATGGGAAAAGTTGAGTCTAACCACGTCCCTCTTAACTACCTCTTTTGGTCTAATTTCAGTCTAACTTCACAATTAAAATATGATCATAGACCTTGCCTAGTTGTTGCTTGGTACCAATCATTAGGAATTTTGCTATTGGTCATCCAATTACGTATATCATCTACACAGTGCTGAATAGCAGTGACAGCCTCAAATTGCCCAGTGCTTTTATTTGGACTGAAAGACACATACAACTGCGCCTCGTCGGCGTAGCAGTGAACCGTTGGAAGGTTCACCTTAATAACAACAAACAATTCCAACCAAATTCCACTTTGAATACACTTAAACATCGTCAAAATGGGATCAAAAACTCTAAAAACTAGACATATGCTCTCAAAGCCTCTTCAGGTGTTTAAAAATGTTCAACTTACAAAAATGTTTATGTCACAACCATTCAAAGCGGTCACGTATTCTCTGCATATTAAGGCACAACCTCGAGATATCATGTCTTGAGAGGAGTGCTGATTGTAGAAATAATTATGTTTATTGTTATTGTTCATTAATTAGCCTTCTTCTAAAACCGAACGAGATTTGTGCCAACAAAGCGTCATTGTATTAAAATGTTTGTATTTCATTGCCGTGTTTCTCCTTATTGATCTTCCACAAGGATGATCAATTTCCTTGATTTCATGATTTGGCACTGACATATAGTCCTTAACGTCTCTCCACTGTAGGAGTTGTTACAAATAGCACATTTGCCTTCACGTGTCACATTTTCTTCATCACACGTCCTTCCCATCTGTTTACACACCATGCATTCTCCCCTTTCCCATTTGCAAGGTTTAAACGGATCACACGCCTGCAGCGACAATGGCCCTCTTAACTACTTTGATCTTGAAAACCTTCCCTTTTGATGTCAGAACAAAAAAATGTCTGCTCCGGTTGTACCTTCCTTTGTGACAGTCTGGACTTAAATACAAAGACGCTGGAACCCATGTGGATGTGAAATGAAAGAATAAAAAATGATCAAAAACCACTTATGCCAATTAAACAAACAAGAAATGACATCCACTGATCCACTGATTAGAGTTTCTTTCTAAGCAACACGATTAAAAGACTTCCATCGTTGACTTGGAAAGTGTGGATAGAAACAGCAAAAGAGGAAACAGAGAGGCCTAGTGAGGTGAAAAAGACCACGTATGAGTTTAAGTTCAAGTGCTTGGCATCCTAGGCTGCCACAAATGCTACATCGGCCCTACACGGGAGTACCAAGTCATGGGAAACGTCGTGGAGAACGTTCATGAGATGGTGTTGAGGATGCAGTAGTCAGCAACAAACCCAGATATGATTTTGTTGGCTAGGCGCTAAAGTCATATAGAACCAAGAAGACTGAAGCCGATCAAAAAGGATAACGATTATTGCATTGGACCAGAGAAAACACGAGGAAACACAATGAAGCCATCAGTGTTCTTCAGAGACATTAAACAAGGTTTCAAGATCAACGTACTTTAAAAGGCTACTGTTGCAATCAAGAGATTGAGAAGAATGATTGGTTGATTAGCAGATGAGAGGGGACCGTAGGACAGACAGTATATCTTCATTTAGAGGTCAAGATTACCAAAATGCCAAATTGGTGAGGCTAAAATGCGACCACTACAGTCTTGAGCTCCTCTTGATCCGTACTGCAGACTGTTTTCAAGATATTGTTGCTGTAGACCTATACTTGCTTATTTAATGAGGCTGACAATCTGTAGTGTCTTAATACACCTTTATATGTAAACAAATTCCCGTTGAAGATTGAATACACTGCTGCATAGTGGATAATGGTGTTTTGGGGAGGAATAGTTAATGGCTAGTGGATCAGAATAATAAAGATAATAAGTAGAAGAATGAGAATGGAAATTAGAAGCTGATGATGAGGATGATGATCATGATGATGATGAAGCTGCTGACGGGACTATTGATGACCATAACGAAGAAAAAAAAAGAACAGTTGACCATGGGGAGGATAAGCATAAGTTCAAGGAGGGGAAAGGGCACAATGAGGTCATGAGGAGGAAGATAATGCTGATGGGGATTCTAAAAAGGTGATGAAGAGAACAAACACTGGTCATTAACACACTTTTCGTTTGCAATTTTTGTCAAAGAACAAACGTCCTCAATTTGTGGAAGCTGACAAAGATTTGAACAACATTCTAAAATGGTTCTGGGACTTGGAGACAGTTGGGATCACTGTAAAATACTCGGATCGACATGACAACGAATAACAAGTCAGCATGGAAGAAACTTGAGTGATCCTTATCGTTCAATGGAGAGCTCTACGAAGTTGCTGTACCTTGGAATGGGGATCGACCTACCCTGCTAAACAGTCGACAAATTGCAGAGAGGCGACTTTGAGAAGAAATTACTTAAGGATGTTAGCCTTGCACACGCTTATGAAGGAGTCATAGACGACTATTTGAACAAGGATTACATTCAGCAAGTATCTAGCTCCAAACCTGAGCCAGAAAGCGAGTGGTTTCTACGTCATTTCACAGTTGTCTGTCCAGACAGAGAAATAACTTAATTTCGAGTTGCCAAGTTCAAAGAGAAAAGCCTGAACACTGTAAGTATTGCCAGGACCAAGGCTGCAAAGTAGCATTTGAAATTTTGTAAGGAGCTAGAAGTTTTAGTGGGTGACATTTCGTTTGGAGGCGTGGGTGAACCTAAAAGACATGGACGTAACGGACGAAGAGTTACAAACTTGTTTCATCGGAGCCTAGAGTCTCCTAAATTTCAGGCCACGTACAACTGTCAGCTACGACCCCAATGATAAACCATTTTCTTATTTGTCAAATGGGTGGAGATATATCACTGCAGAGTGTCGACATGACTGAATTCAACCCTTGTCAATGGTGCAGATGAGTGCAAGAGCTCATTCGCCGGGTGTGGCAGCATTGGCTGAAGGAATATCTGCCATACATCGGATCTAATCTCAAGTGTTCTCCAAAGATGACAATATAAAAGATTATGGCATTGTTGGTGTGATTGATCGCAATGCACGACAAAGAAAGAAGAAAGTAGGGAGAGTTGCTTGGACCTACCCTGGTGAAGATGGTCTGGTGTAGATAGTCACGTAGTTGACGTGAAAGTTGGAGACAAGATTTTGAAGAGACCAGTGACGAAACCATGCAATCTTAAAGACTTATCAAGACAGTGCTAAAATATAACTAATAGTTTCTTTCTTGGATTGAAAGATCTTGCAAAAATGTTGTAATTCCGGAGGGGAAAATGCTTAGAACAGAATTGCATGACTTCTGTTGTGGTTTTTTTACATAAGTAATCAATTCTTTTGTTTTGTTTCTCAATAATGTAATTGCATAGCTTGCTTTTGTAAATAGAATAGATCAAGGTTGCAATTGACTTTGCACGTGTCAGAAAGTTCATTTGAGTTCTCGATAATTTTCTAATAGCGATTGAACAAATCATTGTTGCAACCAACAAACATGCCGAAAATTGAAAAGGAATCAAAAACAAAATTAGAGAGGAACAATGAGAACAGAAAAATCGCAAATGTGTCCACCTCTTCTAATGAAAAAATCCATGTGGCCTTACTGAGGTCAACTGGTTCTGTTAAACCAAATTTACGTTCGCGAAGCATGAAGAAGGTAGTGAAGATTCTCATTGACCTCGCAAGAATGCCTTCCCTGTGTTCTGAAAATATTAACTATACAGATACAGTTTATGGGAAAGATGAAGCCACACTCAAGTTGCACAGCAAAAGGGAACTTGAATGGATCACCTGTCTTGAAGGAAGAGTTATATATGTTTACTTAGGCGAAACAATAAGAGTTTAGGGAGGGAGAACAGGGCATATTTTGCCGGTCAAAAACGGGGCAACAGTATTCATAGTAACAAGAATACTAACATTAATTGCCAAACAGGGACCAAAACGGGTGTAAAAGAGATAACTGAAAAATATGAGTGTTTGTCTCAGTGTTCATAAGCAGACATTATAGTTTTGGAATATTTTATGAGCTCCATTTTACTACAATTTCAATGAAAGCAGAACTCCAGAGTATCACCAACAAAGGCAAAAGTGGAACTAGACACCACACTGTTTGACAAATAGTGGGGTCGCATCAGACAAAAACAATGTGACAGAATCTAAGAGCTCAATGGCGTACTAGAGTAGCCAGTAAAAAGTACCTTTTCACCGCGCATGTTCAAGGCATGTGATAAGATGCACATGGGGATAAGAAACTAACAAACAGAACGGCAATACCATACTAAACACGTTACATCACATAACATACCAAATTACAGGCCAAGATGAAAAGAACAAATATGCAATTAAAGTTGTTCTCAATTACGAGTGGTTATCATCAAATTATGGAGGTAAGGCCTTTAAGAACAGAAGGAGAGAAGAGGAAGCTCAGGTACTCTTAGATCATACATCTTTATTTACCCTCGGATTTTTAGAGCAGCTTGGTGTAGATAATATCTCCGAGCATTTACCCTCCCAACCATAATACACCACAGACCACAACACCGGGAACTACATGCCCTACTCTTTGCGACAAGTGTGCCGGTTCTTTTAAGTCCCACAGGATTACGAACATTGAAGGGTTGTGAGACGGGACCTCCGGCTTATCGTCCTTATCCGAGAAGACTAGAGAGTCTAACCCTTTGCAGATGTAATTACAAAGGCCGCACTTTCTCCTCAGTTATTTAAAGACCCTTAGTGTTGGTCCGGCCAGAGTTGAACTCACGACCTCCCGCGTGACAGCCCGGTGCTCAACCAACTGAGCCACCGGTGCGCGGTGCGCATGTTCCCTCATAATTAAGGGAAGAACAACGAAGGAAGGCAGCACCAACAAGGCTAAAAGAAATGACAAACAAATTCAGCCTGTCAATGCTGACTAAAAATAATCTTGACAATTGCTGCGCATTTGCAGCCCATGTCATCAGGACAGCTGTGTCAGACAATGAAGCCGCCGTTTCATACTTCACGATAACCCATCACACATCATTTGAAATGGGGTGATAACTTTATGAAGAAAGTTTGCACGGTACATGCAAACTTTTAATCAGACCCCACACAACTTAAAAACAGGCAAGTAAAACCTTTTAAAAAGATTGTTCGGAAACACAGCATTAAAAATTTAAATGTCTGTGTAGAATAGCATCCCAACAGTACCATATATTTTCTTCCTCATCTATTCTCAATTCCCAACATGATTTGCACTGTCGTGCCTTACCTCCATCGCCTTGAACTGAAGTATTAATTCATACCCACGTTCATACCCTTTGTAGGAAGAACCTAATGATTACTGGTGTAATTACTCTTAGCAACAACATATCTTTCTCAATTAGCTGTAGCTCTAGATTTCAAGATCGTTGACACTCATACAGATCACAATCATACCGATGATTCCTCAATCTCCCTGTACGGGCTGTAATTAAAGATTACTAGATCTGCTCTGCTCTGCTCAGCTCAGGCAGAGAATTATCTGCACTATCATCCCAAATTAATGCCCCCTTCCCTTATCCAAACGATTCCCGAGATATAAAAGCCTACCAAGCAAATGGCACGGCCATCTCTACATCCCTTTTCCCAAATATTACTGATCTTTGCCATGTATTTAAACATTTCTTCGCTCCCTTATGTCAATGGACCTGCCGCACGTTCCAGGCAGTTGATAATTGATCCGTAATAGTGAATTGCTGCTATCCAAAACTGTAAAAAGGTTCCTCTTCGAGACACTAGTCTACGGCATTTTTTTCTGCTCGTGTTCTTGCCACTACCCAAAGTGAAAAGCCACCTAAACATCTTGTGTTCAAGGAATACCACTTCAAAGTCTACTACATTCCATGACTTTTCAGGGCTGGAAACCGACGTCTCCAAATTTCACAACTTCCCAAGTTTTACAGGACTCATACTAATCAAACGCTTATTCATCAAGTTCACGAATACAACTGTTATGAGATTTCCTGAGAGGATAACGGACAAATCTGTTCCCTAACTCTGTTTATGGTGCTGCCTATTTCCAGCTTCTGCAGTGATTGTCCATCTTTTTGCCTTGCAAAATAAGTGACAGCAGCTCAAACCATTTGCCAAGGATACTTCAGGAGAAACATGGTACCTTTACGCAGAATCCTGAAAAGCAGTTTCTCTTCAGACAGTTTACTTTCTTTTATCTGGAGTAAAATCCATGATTAAACATTCGAGAAGAACGGGTCTTGAAACACAGTGAGATCCGCAGATAAAAAAGACTGCTTCAAAGGCTTAATCATTTCCAAGAAGTACACAAAGGAATTCTAAACTGCACCAAACGTCCATTTCATTCACATTTCATGCTTCATAATTCCAAGAAGGTCCAGACGTATTATTGATGATGTTCTCAAACTTCGAAACAATCTCCGATTTATGAAACTTGACCTTTCATTTGCCTTTCCTCTAAAAGTGAATACATATAACGACCGTAGACATTCCGCTTTTCAACCTCAATAGACTCAGGGACGTTTTTAACTGCCTCTACTCCTTACACATTACGTAGCCGCAACAATTCCTCTGAGCTGCATTGTCCAGCTACTCGAAGGCCCATCATGAGTTCATTCTGAGAATCCAGTTACTCGAGGGAATGGTTTACATCTTTTGTTTTCGACAGTTAATTTTACGTCAACCAATTTCACAATCCTGTGCAGGGAAAATGCTTACAAAAGCAACCCTTTCCAGCAAAAACTCACGTTCCAAAAATGAGGTCCTGAAGGCAGAATAGTAACAATACCAAGAACAAAGGCAAAACAACAAATGAAACAGTAAAAATGAAAGAAGGCCAGGCTTACCATTATGTCTGAAGAACTTGTAGAGTCTTTGAAACATTGAAAGCCCAAAGGCATTTGCTTTTGCTTTCTAAAAAAAGGTTGTCAGGATAGTTAATAAATTTGTTAAGACGTCACATTGAAGTACACAGGTTACTCAACACCTTTAAATTAACTTTGCACTCTTCCATACCTCAGAAATAACTGTGGGCGGAAGCTGTTCAGGGTCACCGACGAGGACCAACTTGGATGCTTTAAACTCCAGAGGTATGAGAACATCCAGTTCAGTTGCCTGGCAAGCCTGCAAGAAAAAAGTGCTCTTAAGAACACTGACTGACACCTTCATATCACACAAAATCAGTCAAATGGAGTACCTCATCAACAATGACACAAGCAAAAGGAAGACGGCGCCTACAACGAGTAAACAGATTACACCGTAAATGTTTTGAACCCAGGAGTCATATCATAAATAAGGGAAGTACGACCGACCGAATGAGTGTAGTCCTGAGAAGGACTGTTTGGGATGACATCGACTGATGTTTCAACAACCACAGTGGAGGTCATCTTCAGCGGGCGAGAGTGTTTATACCGTCCACTGATGTTACACAAATCACTCGACTCAGGAGATGACTTCTGCTCAGGTTGTGGAAGCGTCAGTCAATGTCATGTTACAGTAGTTATCAGTCACATACGCCCCTCAACGACATATTTTCACATTTCGAAAGAAAAATTTAGGTGGACGTCAATCAAATGCTTCCATGAAAATAGCCCTGTTCTCTTGGCGGCAGTTGAATTCGTCATGGAAACATTTGATTGATGTCCACCTAAATTTTATTTTCAAATATGAAAAAATGTCGTTGAGGGGTGCGTGTTACTGATAACCGCTGTAAACAGTCATCTGAAGACTTAATACACCTAGACTATCGTACTTCAATTAATTATAAACAAATAATACAAGTTTAAAACTTAAAAACAGTAACGTAAAATTCAAAAATTCGCTTCTAACCGTTTGTAGTCATGCTTCAAGCTCGAACTCCCTGCTCCACTGAGAGTGGTACAAACAATATCTGCGGACTCCAGTATTTCTCTTCTTATCCTTGCCTCCTCGCGATACAAATTACTTTGCTTCTCCTTTTCTTGGCGCAAGCTTATTTGTAATCGCTTTTTACGACTCTTGAGAGCATCCTTTTCCTCTTGAAGTTTTTTTATCTGTAATGAAGAGTATATTTTTAATTATTCCCACACTTAACATATGAGTTAACCCAACTGGCTGAAATCGTAGCCCATCCATGAAGACTCTCTTTTTGTTGTAACTTTGTTTACCAACTTACTTTTAGCCTACTGGTTTGTTTTTCAAGCGTGCACTCCAATTGGTTAATTTAAAATTTATGGCGAAATACATTTCGACGAAAGCGAATTTAGAAGGCTGGTCTTGTGAACGGTTTTCCCTGGGTTTGAAGAAGACTTCCTCGTCCTTTTAGCTGTATGTTTGTAGCAGGAATATATTTCCCACCAGGCAAAACCATCGCCGAGGGTAAAGAGATGATCAGCTGTCTTACCCAATGCCTAGATGCTCTGTTAAGAGAAAATCCGTCAGCAGGTATTCTACTAGCCAGGGATTTTAATCAGCTTAAAGTCAAGGGTTTATGCGGAAATTTCAACCTACGTAAACTTGTTCTTGCACCGACTCGTGGAAAAAATTCACTTAACCAGATTCTCACAAACATGTCAAGCTTATACAATCCTGCAATTCTTCTTCTTTCACTTGGAAAATCAGATCATCAATGCCTTCTAACAAACCCTCAGAAATAAAAGATGAAAGCCATTCCACGGAAAGTAAGAACAATGCGTCCAGCAAACATTGCTGCATTGACGATTTACCTCAATAACATAATAGGGTGGAGGTGTTAAATGCCCAAGGAGTGAATGAGAAAGAGGAAATATTCACTCAAGAATTGACAGCTATTCTCGACGAAACAATGCCAATGAAAACAACACGAATGCATCCTAGCGACAAGCCTCGGCTTATTCCACATATCAAGAAAATTATTAAGCAAAGACAACGTGCCTATAGCAAGGGACACATGGTGAAATATAAAAAAGCGCACAATTGATATCTAAGACTAAGCTGAATTACTACCTATCAAAATCAGCTCCAACACGAACAAAAAGCTATCGAAATGGTTAAAGTCAATTTATAGCATCTGCGGAGCAAATGAATCTAGTCGGAATACTAGCAATATATCATCTAAAAACTTACGTTCTACTGCAGATAAACTTCAAGACATCTTCAATAAACCATGGAAGGATCATATACCCAAGATCTCCCTTGTTGATCCTGATGGCCCACCATATGCTGCCCCGAAGTTACAAAGCAGTGGACAGGTTAAGACGATTTTGAAAGCAACTGGTGTTGATGATATAAGTCCATGGACTATAAAACGCTATGCTGAAGAGCTAGCAGTTGTTATTCACGATATCATCTGTGCAAGCATAATTGAATGCAAATATCCTAGTTTGTATAAATATGCCCTAGTCAGTCCAGTACCGAAAGTCGAAACGGATTTCAGACAAGTATCCGTGCTACCTGTCCTTGGTAAGGTCTTAGAAAAAGTTCAAATACTTCTAAACAAAGATGCCTTCAAAGTCCAACAAAATCAACAGGCCTTTTCACATGGTCGGTCAACCGTATCAACTCTCTTATCAATATCAAACAAACCTGGTTCAATTATACGGACAACAACCCAGAGGGTAGAAAAGCGATCCATTCCCTCTTACTGATTTCAGTAAAGCCTTCGATATGGTCGATCATTCCATCCTATTGACCAAACTAAAATCAAGAAATACGCGCAAACATCTGTAGCTCTGGATCCAAAGCTTCCTGGAAAGTAGATCTCAACAAGTAAAGCTTCTGGGTGTACTATCAACATCTAAAGCATGTCTGGCTGGAGTTCCACAAGGCTCTGTAATATCACCGCAATTATTTAACATCTTTATTGACGACTTTGATGATTTCATACCTGAGGAACTTCGTGAACGAGGAATGATGTGCAAATATGCATATGACTTACCGTGTTTGAATGTATCCCGAAAGGCAGGGAATATAACCTACAAAAAGTGCTTGACGGTCTGCTAAGCTGGTCTATAGAAAACAACCTGATGTTGAATCCAACAAAGACGAAGGATATGTGGATCTCATTCCAGAAATCGGCAACTCAACCTGACGCTCTGCATATCAAAGATGCGTATCAGGAAAGAGTACTTAACTTCGAATTACTTGGAGTATGGCACTAAAATAATCTGGATTGGAACTAACACATTGAACAAACTGTCAAAAAAGGCAAACAAAAGACTTTACTATCTACACGAGAAACCAGAAAAGCAGGTATACCATTGGAAGTCGGTTTGACCATTTACTGTACTAAAATTCGCCCTCTCTTGGAACATGCGTCACCGGCTTGGGGCGGACTGCCCCAATACGTTGCAGATGACCTCCAGAGAGTACAAAACAGGGGTCTGGACATCATTGGCGCTGCTAGATCAACCCTACCATCAATACATGCAAGAAGATCACAGTGCACAAAACGAGAACTTGAAAGAACATTGAACACTGCTGAACACCCCAAACAAGTATTTATTAGTACACATGTAAATAGGAATTATAGCCTCAGATCAAATCAACAAACTAATCTAAAAATACCAAGATGAGGCACTAAAAGACATATGAACTCGTTTATACCTAGAGCAACAAGAATAATCTATTAAGTATAAATTCAGATTCTTAATTCACACGTTTTACGATGTATGTTTTTTTATAACATGTAAATCTACTGTATGTTACTCCAAAGGTCCATAAAAGTTATTATTATGAATTATTATTGTAGGACAAAAGGGGATTTTTGGACAGGAATCACTTCGAAATCAATCTTCAGAAGTTCGGCTGAACACTTTCCAATACCATTACCATAACCAATACCACGTCGAAGGTCATTACCGGGATTGCTAACCCCTTGACCAGTAGTTTGAAATAGTTGTCTCAGTGTCAATGTAGTTAGAGTCAGTTTATCTGAAAAACCAATCAGCCGAGTGCCATTTATAATAAGTGGTTTCATCTTAAAATACTAATCCCTTTAAAATTTCTCTGTACTTCTTTTGATCAAGATGTTAACAAATTTTTGTGATTGGTTTTCTCTAATAAGGTCTTTTTGGGGATGTACACTTATTTGCATGGTTCAAATTGACCTTGAAAATTAATCAAACGTCAAAATTGTCATAAAGTAAAAAAAATTAAATGGTTCAGAAGAGTGGACTGCCTGACCTATATTCAACTAGTCTCCTTTCTGGTCCCACGTATTACCACAAGAAAAACAACAAAAACCGCTAGGAACACCAAAACATTTTCAAGTATTTAGTCTGAAATCTAACCTTAGTTGCAAATATGTAATTACACAAAAACACGGTCGGTCAATTTTATATGAAATTGATCCTTATTTGGCCAGCTTTGGGACTTTGGCCAATGCACACATACAATCTCAATAAAGCTAACTAAAAATTACATGACATGGCTACATCACGGGACTGTAGCTCTCACAAAAAGAAGTTTCAACAAAAACATTGCGTGTTACTTTGTATCTCGGAAATAAATTCCGAGATACAAAGTATTAACAACTGTCTTGACAAACTGTGAGCCAGTCAGCCACGCCAGCTAAGCATGCATGTTCGCCTCAAATTTTCGGAAAGACGGTTGAAATACTATGCCTAGCTCTACGAAAATCAAAAAGGACAATAATAAGCGATTTGAATTTTATAAGAATTAGGTTAACGCAACAATCATGCATGAGAGCCACAGCAAAATTTTAGAGTTAGAAGAAATCTCAGTGCCCATGGTCACGCAAGCGTGAATGCGTCCTCGCCTCGACTTTTTTGGAATTTCCGAGTTCATGCCTGCCTCCTCTTCAAAGACAGTCAAACTGCAAAGCTTTTCCGATGGTAATTAGTTCTACTTTACATATGAATGAACCGATTTTCATACGAAAAACGTCGCACTTACACTTGCTTTGAAGAGGAGGCATGAACTCGGAAATGGCCTATTAAAATGTCAGTCAGCTTCGCTTTGGGAGCAAACTAAGGAAATCTGTGACTTAGCTTTCCGGTGACGTCATCGCTGAAAGAAGCGACATGATAATTCCCAGTAAACGCAACGTGGTGTATTTTCATGGTACGAACGTGTCGATGTTTATAAGGACCAGTTAATAGAGGAAACGCCTTCAAAATTAACTTTCTCGACAAAAATGTTTGGAAACGTTGCAAATACGTTGAAAAACGTTGGAAAATCATTGTGAAACATTTAGTTGAACAAAATTGCTAACGATCGATGTGAAACGTTGAAAATGCGTTAGAAATCATTGGCGAACGTTAGAATGCACCGTAATGTATTCAAACTGCGTTGAAATGCATTAAAATTTCATTAATCCCGGTTTTCCAAAACAGAATCACATTTTAACATACCAAACCTACCATATTCAAACGAACTCTCTAATCTACGATTACTGGTATTAAAAATAATAATAATAATAATAATCGTCCAAGAAAACGGCCTGTCAGCACTCCAAAAGTATGATAGAATTGTCACAAAAAATGTCAGCTGTAATGCCTAAGGATCTGTACCATAAATATGGCACAATAGGCCTGCGGCGATCACATGGTACAAAATCCGCCATGCTGGAGGGCAAGCTCATTATTATGGGGCATTAAAACAAAGGCAAGTCAAGCTTGACTGGTTCAGGTCTCTTTGTTTTAATGTCCCAGTGGGGGAATAATAATGAGCTTGCCCTCCAGCATGGCGGATTTTGTACCATGTGATCGTTAGCTGCAAAAGGCCTATTAATTATTGACTCAGGTACAGTACAATAGTATCAAAAGCACTATGTAGATCCAAAGACTCAAGAGAATTACCTGCAGTTTGAATGTTCATTAGATACAGTAATCACTTGATATGCTTCTTCACAATTAACCCTTCTTCTTTCCCTCAATCACGAATTTTTACCTTTCTTGGCTGGCTACTTGCTAAAGTGCCTACAGATTTTGAACCCCACCAACCAGAGGAAAATATACACTCCCAGTTGCTAGCTTGTCACCTACACTAAAATGCAAGTTGAAATAAAGTTTGCTTGTAAGTACCTTGTCTTGATATGCAGGAAGAGGAGAATTTGTTAGCTCCCAAAGCTTCTGTTCCACTTGCTCAACTTTGGCAGTACACAGGTTCAGGTTATCTTTGAGCGCATTAACATTTACATTCCCATTCCCTGTTGAGGTAGATCGTCGTTCCTTGATTCGTTCTTTACTTATGTTCTCCAACCAAAACTCCATCACAGATTGATGAACTTGAGATTTCCGTCCTATACGAACTAAACTCAAGTCACCACAGTTCTGCAATTGGGCTTCTGAAACAACGAAAATGAGAATCAGTTCTTGACGAAGTCAGTGGGGTCTTAAGAATAAACACAAAAAACGTTTGAACGTTCAGTCCTGAAGAACAGCCTTACGTTGATTAAAGCAAAGCAAGACCCTACTACCAGCCACTAAGTACAAGAAGACAGACAAAACCCAACTTTTTACTAAATTCTAAACTTCCACTCATATGAACCCACGGATTTTATTTGAATGGAAGTCCCATGAGTTGAAAACGGGGGAATTTTCCCAGTGAGTTTTGATGTCTTTCATACACGGAGAAAAAATACATTACAGTATAGAGGTAGAGAAGCTCTACTTGAGAAAACCCTACGTGTAAAACACACACAAGAAAAGAAAATTAAATCTGAATAAGGCGCAGCTACACATAAAGAGAGGCAGTTTCCAATGCCATAAATATAGTTTACGTCATAGAAAGTGCCGCGTGCGGGGTTTTATTCATGAGTCGTTTGTGTCAAAAACCCGAACGAGCGAGGAACGAGCGAGTGAGGGTTTTTGACACAAACAACGAGTGAATAAAACCCCGTACAAAGCACTTTCTATGTCGTGAACTGTTTATTACACATAAGAGCATAGGCAGCCCAAGCTCGCGTCACTACAGACAGCCGTTGAGAATTTAAACGCGTTATAAGACTTTGTATGGGAAATAAAATACAGTCGATTGTGAAGCCTAAAAAATGCTCAATTTAACTTTCATTCAATAAAATGAATCAAAATGACTCACCTCTGGTGTATTCTTGTGCCTTTTGGAGTTTATTTTACAGTTTCGGGAAGTCCGTGTTTTCAATGTTCTAAGACGAAGTCAAGGCTGCACACTACGATTCCGACCGTTGTCAGCTCAGAGGCGGTTTGCGACTCGAAAATCCATCCCAGCCAAGATTTTTTCACGCAAAGCTAAAGCCACATCATTTGCGAACCTCCGTGAATGTTTCGTCGTCAAAAATCCCCACACACTTGGCTGGAAATGAGCATTTTCTGCTTCAGATTCCACGATAGCTGATGAATTTAACAGCAACTGATCACCGACGAGGACACGGAGCTTGGGTCCGAGGTCAAATTAACTCCACCCGATGGAGGTACAGTCATTTCATTTACAACACTTACCCCATCCCCACAGCGTCACTCGTAACCATGGAGCTTTTCGAGAAGCCGCTGTGGGGATGGGGTAAGTGTTGTAAATGAAATGACTGTACCTCCATCGGGTGGAGTTAATTTGACCTCGGACCCAAGCTCCGTGTCCTCGTCGGTGATCAGTTGCTGTTAAATTCATCAGCTATCGTGGAATCTGAAGCAGAAAATGCTCATTTCCAGCCAAGTGTGTGGGGATTTTTGACGACGAAACATTCACGGAGGTTCGCAAATGATGTGGCTTTAGCTTTGCGTGAAAAAATCTTGGCTGGGATGGATTTTCGAGTCGCAAACCGCCTCTGAGCTGACAACGGTCGGAATCGTAGTGTGCAGCCTTGACTTCGTCTTAGAACATTGAAAACACGGACTTCCCGAAACTGTAAAATAAACTCCAAAAGGCACAAGAATACACCAGAGGTGAGTCATTTTGATTCATTTTATTGAATGAAAGTTAAATTGAGCATTTTTTAGGCTTCACAATCGACTGTATTTTATTTCCCATACAAAGTCTAATAACGCGTTTAAATTCTCAACGGCTGTCTGTAGTGACGCGAGCTTGGGCTGCCTATGATAAGACGAGAATTTTCATTAAAATAGTTTTCTGAACGCAGATTAGAAACAAAAACTCGCTAACAATAGAACCAAATGCAAATTTAATTTAATTCTAACAAAGTAGGATTTGCACGAGATGCACGAGTGATTGGCATGCAAACGCCTTTACGCTATCGTTGATTGGTTATACTTCCACATGTGAAATAACTGTACGCCATTCTGATTGGCTGTATAAGCCTTTTCCACATGTGAAAATAAAGCGTACAGATTTGTACAAATGAGCTTTATGGAATAAAATTCGCATGTTATGTGTAATAAGTCATTTTACACTTTCTTTAGTGCTTGTAATAATGCAAATATATTGTCGAAACAACTACTCAACCTCTCTTGGAAAGCCTTTGTCCGTTACTTCTCCTACATGTATTCTCTTTGTTGTCTTGTCTTTTGTGAAGACACATCTTAGCACGCTTTATTTGACAAATAAGCTCGTCTATTGCAGCATTTGAAGGGGCACACAACAATATTCGGTATTTCTCGGCAAGAACTGTTTGTCCGGTTGCTGGTTGTGCTGGTAGCTCTTGGCGACGCTAGAATACCGCAAAAAAAGGAGCATTAACAGATACTTGCTTTCCTATAGCCCCTCAACTTCACTCTTAACTGAATGATATACCCAGTCCCTTCCTACGAAAAATGATATTCTAGTGCACATCTCGGCAGCAATTGTCTATATCCACATCCTACAACATTCATTCGCAAGTCAAAAGCAGACAACAGACTTTTTTAAACCTAGATGCTTACTCGAT
>NC_090885.1:31759067-31761567 GCF_036669925.1 Montipora capricornis
GCAATTATATCATGTTAATTTAACTCTCTCGTTCTAATCAACATGTTCCATTGTACACTCTTTTTTGTTACCTTTGGCTATTTTGTTAGATTCCCAATTTATTTCACGTTGTTATTTATCTTTGTTTAGCATATTATAAATTCAAATGTAACTTCAAATTAATTCTACTTTCAACTGAAGATGGTCGTTGCACGACCGAAACATGTCTTGTAAATTTAATTTCAAATGTGTCGTCACTTTTATAAAAATTGTTGTTAGTCTGCTTCTTTCCAGACTTTTATTCTATATTTCTCATCTTCATCTCAAGTACCTAAGAGAACTAGAACCTAAAATGACAACTTACCTAATCTGTCACTTGAATTGAAGCTCACCACAACCAGGTCGTTTTCCACGGGAAATAAAACCTTATTTCGCTGGTCAAGGCTAATAATTCCCCAGCATGTAATAAGGGACATTTTGTTTGAGGAACTTCCACCTGAAACTTCCACGGATACCTTCTTCTTACTCACATTTTCCTCCATCCAATCATTAACGGCCTAAGGAAAGATTATGTTTATTTTCATACCTATATTCTCGAGTTTAAAAGACATGCTTCAGGAGGTAACTAGTCTGCAATCTTTAGTGTAACAAAACGAAAAGTGTGCTGTGGTATAAATATTGAAGGCTTTGCAAAAATAATGACGGTAATTAAGGCAATAGTTAATATAATTTCTTAAACCGACATTGATTTATTTTATTCACTATTCTAACCATAACCCTAATAATTGGACTATTATAGAAAGGGGCAATACTGTTAAGGCATAGAAAAGACAAAGTATTTTGTTTGATTGAAGTTCCGCAACTGTTCAACCAAGGTTGACAGTTTCCCTGAGCAGCTCAATTTTCACAGAAAACGCCTAAGTAAGCCTTAGTCTAAACAAAGGCCTAAACCAAATGTTCTGGCGGATGTTTCAAAACGACTCCAAGAACAGCAGATACCGTTGTACACACAGAGTATGCTGGTGTGAATTCAGGGTTACGGTTATCAAATTCTACCCAAAAGGGAAGGGAAATGGTTATCAAATTCTACCAGAAAGGTCAAAATTACAAATTAATAAACGCGCTCTACATTTCTTTGCATGTGCGCTTCAATCAACAAAATTGAATAACATCATAATTACCTTCGCCCAAATTTCCATGAACAATAATGGCTTGAATGTATCATGATACTGGTCCATGGAATCAAACCCACTTCTCTCAGGTATACAGATGACAGGAAACTTTCGAGGTAGGAAAGAGTGTTTTTTGTTGTTTTCTGGGTCTTCAAGACTCTGCACCTTCCAGTTGAGAATCTCAAGAAAGAATTCATCTTCAGTCAGATCTTTTTTAGGGGTTATGATGGCTGGCTTCCTTGTCAGTGAGACAACTGGATGGACAGAACTTGCTGCTGCTGTAGTTGCTAGATCAGATGTGTTTGGGTCACTGGAATACCTCATTTGCTCGAATGCATTTTCCTTGATAGATTCATCATTGACATCTCTGCCATCTTCAATTGAAAAAAGGGCATTTCCACCATCAGCATTAACAGCGTGCATGCCACAAACATCTTCCAGGTCATCCTCTATGCTGGCCAAAACACTTTCCTGAGAATTAAACATTATTTCATTGTAACCCCATACGTTAGCAATGCCATCGTCTAAAGCTGGATTTTCAAGTTTCCTACTAATTGAAGAAAGGGCTTCTAAGTCTTCTGGAACGACTTGCATCTGCACAGTTTTAAGTTCGTTATCAAATTCCTTATTTTCCCTCTCGTTCTGAATAGCAGGATTTTTGTGGACACTACCAGGCACTCCAACAGAGGGTCCGACCATTTCAGGTAATGAATCAAACGTCATAGCATTGTTGTGTAAGGCACGATTTTCAAAATCTCTATGTTTTGACCAAAGGCTCTGTGTATCTTCAGAAATGGTTTGCACGCTACCGCTGTCTCCCTCCTCATCTTCAAAGTTGTAGTGTACATCACGAGGCACCTCAGGTGCCATTAATTCTGGGTACAAAACGGTGTCCAGTTGCCCCACAGGTTGCCTCCTTTTTTCTTTGATCTCCTGACTTCCAGCAGTCTCCGGTAGAGACATCTCATTATTCACTTTTAGAACTGATGCCGTGCTTTCACATTTTTTTTCAAAAACAGATTGCAAAAGTTCCTCATCTGAACTTTCACTTAAGTCATATGAAGAATCTGGTATCTTTGATAATTTTGATGAAGTTTCAGGTTCTGTAGTCACCACATGTAATTGTGGTTTCGACTCAATTGTATCCAACATCTCTACAAGAGCAGTGTCTAAGTCTTCACTATCCTGGAAAAAGTAATCTTCTGTCATTTCATTCCTTATTACATTCTTGGAGAATGGGTCCTTTTGTTCAGTGCGAGCTTTGACATCATCCTCACTGTCATGCCTTCTATCTGGTAAAGAAAAGTCACACAATTTATTGTGACCTTTGGATGCAACACCCCTATTCC
>NC_090885.1:31774067-31786567 GCF_036669925.1 Montipora capricornis
AGGTGCGAAAATAATTATCCAAACAAACTGAAACTAATTCTTCGATATTTTTGGGAGTGTGGAGTCAGTCATGGTAAATAACAATTATTCCATGAGCCCGAGTTGGATATGAAGTGATAAAATAACCAACGAGCGCGTAGCGCTCGTTGGTTATAATCACTTCATATCCAACTAGGGCGAATGGAATAATTGTTTTATTAAATTCTCAAACCGGGTTTTCCCGCCTATTTTTATTCCACAATTTTACAAAGCGTCCGGAAAGAGCATCTTGGCGCACTATTTTCCATATGACGTAAAACTTCGACTATTGGCTCATAGTCGGAGGTTTTTAGCCAATCAAAAAGCTAGAAATGCAATAGTCGGAGCTGAAAATTTAACATTATTTCTTTGATTTGCTCTACAGCTAACTACAACGGGATTCAGGTCAGACAATCATAAATGCAACGCATATACCTTAAGTTATCACTGGCACTGACCTGCAACATCATGAAGATACGTGAGAACTTGGGAAACGCAGTCAACGGCTGAATCAAAAACAAGGAGAGACTCCACAAAGGGCCAAAACCACACCAGTGCAGTTTTGTACAATCGTCTCTTGGAAACTGTATTTGTAGCTGCTTGGATATCATTCTTTACTTCACTCTCATCTTGCCGTTTTTGAATGTAATTAGTGTAGACAACGTTTAAAGTTATGATGTCAAATACCTCACTAGGCACAGAATGAAATCCTGGCATTTGCCAAATTCGCTCTCCAAGTTTTTCAAGAAATATTGTGAAACACTGTAAGACTGACCAGAAATGTCCCTCATCTGAAGAAAAAAAAGGTTTACTTTTATGGGAATTGATTAGAGGAAATGTGTGTGGACTCAGCTGCAACAGGAGCAAAGCCAGCTGTCAAGTAAATGTACATGTAAAAGTTTAATTAACCTTGCAAATTAATTTTGTAGTTGTTACAGTACTACGCTCCATTCACAAACCAACATTTGTGTTTTAACTATAGACCTTATTCATAAATGACACCTGGTTCATTATTATTCTGCTAATGTGCAAATTAGCCTACCAAGCCTCCCTTAAGAGCAACAATTCTTTTCAAATCACTGTATGGTATTGAGACTTGGTAGGCTAATTTGCAATTGCACAAAAGAATTAAGGTCAATTACTGAGGCAATGCTTCATGAATCCAGGATCAAAAACACAATCACAAGTATATATTTATGTATGTGAGCAAAGGAAGTTGGTAGGTGCGTTGATAGAGATCTCGAAGAACTTAAATGGAATTCGATTATCACGATGAAATCAAGGGATAACTTTTCAATTAATTTCATTTACGTTAGCCCTGGTCACAATGCAGAGTTTTTACCTAGGTAAACTTGACTTGCTACATGACAGTTTACCTCGGGAAATGGCATAAAATTCTCATGTTAATAGTTATGTATAGTAAAAAGAACTGGATTGCTGTAAATTTATGTTTGAACAGTTTAGATAAAACTTAGAAAAGTGGTTTGAGAAGGTGGAACCTGCCATTTTCGGCACAATTTCCAACAGTGATTGAGTTATAATATAACATTGACTGTGAAATTGCAGTTGTGTAAGTGAATTACTACGCTTTCGCCTCACTTTTTTTAGTAATTTTTGCTGTTGTTCTAAAGTAAAGAGAGTGGGTGTAAAGATTATCAGTCAGACAGAAAATGTTGTGAAAGAGACTACGGTGCATGTAATTTCACTTTTAGTTGTTGATTAAAATTGTTGGTAATTGTTTGCAAGGCTTGTTAATTTACTGCTGCAAGCTCAGAGGTGTTTGATCACTCTAAACTGTATACAATAATGGCGATTAATTTTGTACTAAATTATGCAGAAGAATAATTATTATTTTCCATAATACACTACAGTGTATATTGCTTTCTGGGGTTGGAGAAAGGAGCTTGGCTACATGTAAATCTAATATTAATGTATTCAAAGAATGAATATCTTAGACTTTCAAAAGGTACGTTCACTGTGAGATATCTTTACCAGTTTCAAGCCTTAATTTATGCAGTTAAAACACCTTCATCAAAAATCTTCCCAGGTGCTTTACACAACAGAAAATCTAGAAATGGGCCAAGTGATTAATTGCAAAAAGACAACAAAAATAAGCCTTGTACCTTCCATTTGATCTCTCATATTTGACACAATTGTGCTAAGGAACTCCCTGTGACTGTTCTCGTCCGATGACATAAGGCATGACCGCACTGTCGAGGCATCCATTTGCATCACAAAGACAACCAAGCCAGTCCAGTATTCACTTGAGCTTGGTGGTACAAAGAGATGAGCTGGTAAAAAGTCATATGTAGTACTCTCTTCTAATGCAATCCCGTTTCTATCAATGTCAAATTCAACAACCCCAAGCATCCACTTGATCACAACCACCAAGAGATCATAATCATCTGGACTGATTAGGCCTTTTCCACGTGCAATTCTTGTTGCCCATGCACGCACCTGAAAGTAAACAATATTTTCTCTTAAATGGATAAGAAGACCCAACACAACATTGGCTCTACATGTCCTGTTGTGGCTTTGTCTCGAGAAGGATTTGTCTCTCTTTTACATGTAAGGTCCCCTTTTTAGAGGAAGAAAGCCATTAAGCACCCCTCTCTTCTAAGCCCACCCCTACCCTTTCCCTTTATTCTTCATAACCAAATCAAAAAAATTAATGATAGACCATATTAATTAACCACAACGGTAACACTTCATGTTGACTGATCGAATACGGTTAATAAAAATGGCAAGTGTATAAAAATGTTCCAAATAACTTGTACAATGCATAAAAATCACTTGGATCTACATTCTCTAAACTAGACAGTTACTGCCCTGCTCCAAAACAAGAAAAATCAAATGAGCCCCCTCAAATGTGCTTGAAATAAATAAGCCCCTGGCCTACGTATTTTTAGAAGGCATACTGGAAAATCCACAGCTTGGGACAATCTAAAATTGATACTTGTTTTATTAGTACTTACATTTGTAAGAACACTGAAGAAAGATAAATAAACAAATACTGATTAACTACTCGTGCAGAATACACTGTATAGTACCTCGTCACATGGATGTATAAGCAACAGGTAAGCACCAGGGAGCTTGTCTTCTAGTTTAAATGGGTAGTTACACTTCAAAACAGCAACCATTCCATTTACAAACTGCTCAGCTAATTGCCTGTGGTGCAGCAAATAGGGATAGCCTAATATTTCCATTAGGGGAACTTCAAGCTTTATGGGAACATTCTTTAAAAGAAAAAGCAAAAAGCAACTTTAAAATTACTATAATAATTAGAAAACATGAGAAAAATGATACAGAATTGGAACTCAGTAAAAGCCACAGAACAAACATTAAAACTGGGAAGGCAAATTGCCCTATACATGTATATTGATGAATAACAGACTTAAGTGTGTTGATCTTGCTCTATCATCTCAGGGGAATATTGCCATATCACTAAGTAAAAAAAAATGTAAAGAAAATGCCCAAACATCTGGATTAAAAAGCACTACAGATTTTTTAGCCAGAATGTATTGTTCTCAATCAGGTTGCAACTTTCAATGACAAAAGTGAATTCATTGATCAGGTCATTGAGGGTTGAACAAGCTGATCAAATGTACATGTACCATAAATAATTTCTTTTTCCGAAAGTGTATCTATTTTAGCAGGCAGGTCTAAAACACATCACACATTATAGGTTAGTGAACATGTCACAGTACTACAAACAGGGCTTCTGATAGGATGCGTAAACATGGGTTGATTATGCGGAAATTTAAACATTTATAGAACTAATAATTAGGCCCGTCCAATGTATTTACATGCTTATGGTAAATCACGACTCAAAATTGCGACCACCACAGTCGCTTTTTCCCTTTGCGATTAAGATATCTGGCCGAGTCGCCAACTTGCGACCAGCATTCACTGTTAAAATAAAAGGGTTAGTAATCGGCATTTTGCCAAAACTTTTGCTAAAAGAAATAAAACGATAAAAAATATTTTGTTTCTTGTCATGAATTTTGTTTCAATTTGGAGATATGGAGCAAAATTGTGATGTGGTTGAACCACGATCCATTCCCTCAATCATTCACCATTTTCAGCATTTTTTTACACATACGTATTGCGGGCTCTTTCCTTTGTACAACTTCATCGCAATGATTGTCCCTACTTTACCAGAGTTACAAATTATGCAATTTAATTTGCTACTATAACTTGCGGCTAACTTTTCATACCTTGTATCTTTTTTAAAAATTTCGAGCCTAGGATACATGTATGTTGTGAAAACGGTTTAACTAGAGTCCAGGCTCATTCCCAAAAAATGAGTGGAAACTGCTTATGAACTTTCATCTTGCGAACGAAATGGGGTGTTTTCTTCAATGATCAGGAAAATAAGCTTTTCAAAATAGTCAATCTCTTTGGCTTTTGTGTTTGTGAGGGTGGTAAGCAGCTGCTTTATCACTAATATCAGGCATTTCTTCTTTTTTATGCGGAAAATATCGTAATTATGAGGAGGATGCGGATTTTACGGAATTATGCGGATCCGCATCGCCGCATCCTGTCAGATGCCATGTACAAATAAATAGACAACACCAAAAGTGTCTCACAGGCTGAATCTGGTGCCCACGTGGAACACCATCATGATTGGTAAGAAAATATGGTATGAAACCATCTGTGTGAGAAAATTTGATTTTGGTCACCGTACAACCCTTCATCCACCCCTCCATGTACATGTATGCCAATGTGACCAGTATCACATGACCATATCGCAGGCTCAAGTATACATGTAGCATACATTGTACTTGTGCCCAACATGACGGCCATATACATGTACTCCAGCTGGCTTACAGCATAAACCTTTGGTATTGGACATCCAAGTCATGGTCAATAATACCTGTCAAAACAAGGTATCCGCTGACCAGTATCACATGACCAAATCGCAAGATCAAGTTTAGAGCTCATCGAGATCAGCTGTGTTTTTTTTTTTTAAGTTGACCACTGACCAGCTACTGGGTTCCGATTGGATCACAGGCTCAAGCCAGGTTAACTTGTTTATTGGCTATATCTGTATATAATTTACTGTACATGTATTTCCATTCAAATGTGTCAAAGGCCTTTTCAAAATCAACAACAGATTCCAAAGCTGGAATATTTTTCTCTTTGGTATAATACATTATATATCTTCCTCTAATGTATCTTGTTTAACTCTGTAGGGCTCATAATTGAAGGCAAGACTTTCTCACGCCAAACAGCTATGGCTTTTTTCACAATTTTTCAGTCATTGTTAAAATTTGGCCTTCATTTCTTCAAATATTTTGTCTCTGTCTTTTTTTGATACTTCTTGAGCCTTTGTGAAGTTGACACAGTTCCTGTTTCACATGTAAAATTACAGGTGTCAACTAAACTTGGTCTAATAAGGTTCCAGAAAATCTATCGAATTCACTTGTAAAACCCTCAGAGCCAGGAGTTTAGTTCTTTTTTTTAAATCACTGCTCACTACAGATATTTTGCACATTGTCCCAAAGTCAAGAGTCCCTCACACATGTCTACTTCTTCTTGACTACATGTACATGTATATTTGTTCAGCCTATCTGATTGGAAAAAAAGGATTGAAGGTGTCAGATTCCAGTGAGTGCGTCAAATTCTTACATGTACATCTATAGATTTCTTTGAAAAAGTTTTCTGCAATATTTGTTCAGGCGCAAAGAATATTCTTTAAAAGGGGGCATAGTTTTAAGGTAAATGTTGTAACCCTTTCAACCCCCCATTGACAATTAAAATTGTCAGGCATTAGAGTAAAATCTGTGAGTGTTACTCTTACATGTATATTGTAGGAGGGACTGCCAACCAGTTGGCTCAGTTGGTTGAGCATCAGACTACCGAGCGGGAGGGTGCGGGATAAGAAAACTCCAGCCAGACCAACACTCAGGCTCTTTAAATAACTGAGGAGAAGGTGCTGCCTTTGTAATGGCATCCACAAATGGTTGGACTGTCTAGTCTTCTTGGATAAGGACAATAAACCATACATGTAGGTCCTGAGTCACAACCCTATGGGATGCACATTGTAAACAAACCCACACACTATTCGCAGAGTAGGGAATGGAGTTCCCAGTATTGCGATCTGTCTTACATGACAGTATCTGTTGTACAGTATCATGGTTGGGTGGGTAAAATGCTCAGAGATACTAGCTACCCCTTCTACTCTAAAATCCAACGGTAAATTCAGGTATCATGATGATGATGATGGAATGGGTTAATTAATCTGTTGTTCACCAGCCAAAACAAACCTCGTCACAGCCAGCTTCCAAAGTTCTTCTTATTATCTGAGTCAACCTCTCAATATCTAATGTTAGAAATTTCTGGAAGAAAATGCCAAAATGGTTTGAGTTAAAGAGCAGGGGGTAGATACCACACACATTAATGTGTTATAAGCTTTTATATTGTATTACATGTAAAGAAAACAAAATTTCCTTGGATTAAAATTGTGAAGAGTGATTATTGTAGATGATAATATATAACTACGGAGGCTTCCAATGATGCTTCGACCCAAAAAAAAGATAACCACTGGATATTAAATCACGAAACAGTGAAACACCAAAACGAAACACCATGTCCCTGTATGACCCCACCATACATTGAAAACTAACCAACAAAGGTGGAATTTCAGATTAAATATTGTTTTAGGCCTGAAAATTAATGTTATTGCTCCTAATTCACTGAGATTAAGATTGAGGCTAGGAGCAAGAACATTTTAGGCCTACAGTAATAAGGCCTAAAACTATATTTAATCTCAAACCAAACACTTATGCTGGTTAGCATTCAATGCACGGTGGGGTCATAGATGGTGTTTTGGTGCTTCATTTTGCTGTTTCAGTGTTTCCCTGTTTCGTTGTTTAGTAATGTCCGTTAACCACTGAATAATAACAAATTTAGGATACGTTGAAACCATTGTTCGCAGTTATTTGCAACTAAACCACCATAAACAACAGAAATCTACAGAAACAGGAACTAAAACATTTTCCTAATTTGTGGTGATTGTGTAAATAAGAAACAAACCCTTACAGTAAATTACTTTTGCCATTCTCTGATTTGTAATGTTTGATCACATCAAAATGAACATCTATGAAAACTAATATCGCACAGATTTTGTGGGATTTAATTTTTGAGTTTGACAGTAAAAACTTTCAGATACAAAATATTCTATACAGTACAGTAGTTTGAGAGCTTGCCATGACTGTAAATGGAAAGGATTGTACTTCCATGGAACATAAGGGCAGTGTGGAAAGTGACAACCCCTGCTCCTACATGTACATAGATTACTACACGTAAATCGCCATCAACTTTCTCTTTACCTCTTTAGTACTTTCTTCCTCACTGATGCACTCATGTGCAAGTCGATGATATTCCTGGACGCAATCATAGCAATAGCAAAGGTCAAGCAACAGCTCTTGCCATTCATCCAATGGTTTTTCCAAGTAGTCTTTAATCAATTCTCTCATATAGTCAGGTGAAGAGCACCATTCACAGGCTCTGTTGAGTTCCAAATTAGGCCAGCTGGAGAAATTAGGCTCCTGCAACAACAACAAACAAGCAAAAGGTAACTAGAACTAAGAAGTAAGGATTCATTTACATGTAGATTCATTACATAATACAAAATTTGTTGAGGGGTTTCAGTTTCCTAAAGCCCTTGCTGTTGTTTTGTGGCGTACAATATCAACAACACAAAAACTAAGCCAGAAAGGCAAAGAATTATGTCCCTTAAAAAACAAAGCTAATAATTATTTATGTCCTTAACATTCTGCACACTAGGAAAATCTGTTTTTTGACTAATACACACAGGCATAGTGTATAGTGTTACTACATGTACACCAGTTAAAACTAATTACAATGTACATGTACCAGCAAAACACAACATGAGCTGATGTAAAATGGGCATGCATGGGGACATTATTTAGAATCATGTGTATTAGCACAGTATAAACCAAACAAAAGATGCCCACCTTAGCATTGACTACTAATGGTGCCATAAAAACGGCTTATTGACAAAACCAACGGGCCAGTCCAACAATGACAGAGGTTCAGTCTTTGTAGGGATCCTGACATACATGTATCATTCACAGTCTTCCCGCCCAGAAAGAGATTGGCTGACTAAACAGACCAATAACAGTACGTTTGTACTGACCATTGAGGTGAAAAAAGAGAGTACATACTGGGGAGTCAGGCTGGCTTAGCAGTTATCCACCATACATGTACCTTCCACCTCTGCAACCCGGGTTCAACCCTCTACCCTGAGCTCGTACAGTGTATGTGGGCTGAGTTCCAGTCAATCTCAATGTGACTCCCGAGGGTTTTTCCCCGGGCACCCCGGTTTTCCTCCTTCATCAAAATCAACTATCAATTAAATCCAGATGCAGGTGGATACCCTTGATAGGGATAACCTCTGGTATCCTTCCCTTTCACTGAAGTGAAAGAAAAAAGCTGGCATTATTACTTATATGACCCCGAGGAAGACTTCTGCTCAGGTTGTCAAAATGTCAGTCAATGTCAATAAGAACAGCCCTTCTCAGGACTACTCTCACCCGGACGATCTGGAAAAAATTTCTTCAGCAAGTTGTAAAAATAAAATAAAATAAAACTACAACCTAACTAATCCAGCAACCATTAACCCTTTGACTCCAAATGGGTTAACCCATTGACCCCTGCGAGTGAGACTTGATAGATTTACATGTACTCAGTCTCATACCAGGCAATTTTACTCGACAATGGAGAGCAGTTCAGGAGTCAATGGGTTAAAGGAAATGCCATTTATTATTCCACTACCACACCATTATTTTTAGCAAAATATGAGATGGTAATGGACATCTTAGTGTCCCAGTTTGACTGGTTTAGAGCAGAGCATATACAGATACATGTAGAACAAGTCTAGAGCTTTTCAATAAAAGAAATTGTTTTTCACATGATGCAAAGCCTGAAAATGTAGCTTATCATTGCGAATGTCACTCATCATTTCGTTTATCCAATCAAATAAAGGACATTTCAATGGTTAACTACCGTATGTGTTGTTTTTTACATTCGCACGTCAGTCAGTGCAGGAAGAAGCCAAAATACTAGAAAATGGCATAATAGTGGAATAACAGATCCCTCATTAAAAGGTATAAAGTGCTACTATTATGAAATTCACGTTTCCTATCTACATGTATGCCATTTAAAGACATAAACATGTAGTCTGTAGGAGAAGAAGAATGCTGTTTTTGTTCCAGAGAAATTCAAGATTTCAAAATATGCAAATTAGCCAAGTGATGGCATCATAAACTCAACCAAATTATGATCAAATATAATGGAAAAAGATATCCCAGCCACTTTGTATCAGCAATGGTTGATTCTTTGCAGTAATATGAGCATACCAGTTTTGTTACCATGGCAACATACTGGGGTCCAGACCTCCCTGATATTTAAGGCTTTGCTGGCCACCTTTGGCATTCTATTTTGATATGCAAGCATATAGATACTATTTTGATATGCAAGCACATAGATACGTTAGGTCGAGTTTGTTGCCTTGCTAAATGCTTTTCTAGCTTATGACCACCAAAAATATTGAATCAGGTTGAAGTGGACTGGAAAAGAGTGAGTTGTCATGGGAATAAATTTCTTTACAGCCAAAGGTGTGGTGCCTGTATAACTATTAGCCTACCAAGTTTCAATGACCCCCGCTGCAAATTGACTGAGATTGCTCTATTTATATATATACTTAATTTTATATTGGGTTGAGTGAATGATGTCATCAGTAATCTCAATTGCATATTTTACACATTTTTCAACCTTAAATATCTCCAGAACCAATGCAGATATTTCCAAAATTAATGGTAAACGGCATTTTTTATTTTTCCTGGAATTCTATATAATAAACCTACATGTACTGTAAAAATTCAAGGGATGAAAATTTGATCATAGTAGCACTTTAACTGTATAATACATGTGGACATTTTGCTCATTGCTCGTAATGCCCCCTTTCGGGGCTCGGACAAGTACCACGCAACTTGCAAAATATCCGTGTGTAACAGTTATTCCACGAGTGCACGTTGGATATCGGATGATAGATAGCTAATGAGGCACATACAGTACTGTAGCACCAAGTTGGCTATAATCACCTCAACAAGATATCTTGTTTCTGATTGGCCAATGGCAAATGCATAAATAGGTTATAGAGAGCAATCCAGGTTACAGAGTGCAATATGGAAGTTGCTATGAAAACAAAGGGGAAGCGCCAAATTTGAACACCAAAGTGAAAAAAAATGGCTGACAGTCGGTTTGCTTTGTCAAACCAAAACATCGTTGAGCAACTTAAAGAAAATGCAAAAAACAAAAACACGTTGAAAGCTACACAGACCTGGTTGAATGTCTGGCAAACATGGGCGACTGAAAGAAAACTACACCCAGAACTGGAAGAATACCAGCACAAGGAAAGTAGCGCATTTGAGTAATTTTGTTGAGATTTTACTCGTCAATAGGGAGCCCCTGGGCGTCAATAGGTTAACTTTCAAACTATAACTTAAAAGGAAGGTCAACAATTGACTCCTCATAACACAATGTTGTTGAAGAAGATGCACAAATAACTTCATATTTTGTCAAAATACTTTTGGCAGGAGTGAGAGCCGCTTCATTAAGATTAACTTTCTGCCACAAAAGTTTTTTGAGATAGCCAAGGATTTTAAGAACCCCTCAACTATTTTGCCTTAGAATCCACATGTAAGATCTTCAGAAATCATCACATGAATAGTTTTGTACATCACAACTGATGATGATATAGGTCTTTGACTTTAAAACCAACCCAGTGCCCTGTACATTAATTCCCTGATAGCAGAGGTCGCTTTTCTTTTTGCTTAGTATGGAAAAAGAGACCTCTGCCATGCATCGAAACTCACTTTGATCCAACCACCGTCCACAACGGACAGCACTCTTCAAACCGCACATGCCTCATGATGTTGCTGATCGTGACTTGAGCCCTCTGTGTCTCGAGCATTCCTTAACAGTAATTCCACTGTTGTTAAGTGAGCCCATACAACATAAATTATTACATGCAAATTTGGTCTCTAAGTAACCCCTGCGAAGGCTCAATACAGTGAGTTTCGACCCATTGCATAGGTCTCTTTTGCCACACTCGTCTGCTCAACGAACGCAAAAGAAAAGAGAAATCTCCTAGCAGGGAAAGTCTTATCGTTAATATGTGGGTAAATTTAAGATACCGGCAGCAAGGTTCTGTAGCGTTTCAGCAAGATAGAGGCCGCAGTGTCCCTTCACAAACCTTAAAGTAAACAAAGTGAACACCTACGAGATGTAAAAAAAAAAAACGACACAGATGCGTCAAAACCAGTTGTGTGCCATTTTAATCTTCCTAATCACTCCCACCACAACATGACAATTTGCGGCCTATCCTTACACTACGGGAACACAGACAGCCGTAAAAATCTCAAACAAAATTTCATCTTTCAACTACACTCTATCCTCAAGGAATCAATGAACGCCTCTCATCCCATTAACTTGTTCACAAATTCATGTTACCGTATTTCCACCAATGGCAAAGCTCCTCCAAACCCTCATAAAACCAAAACCACCCACGATCGCCCTTTATCAACTCGTTTGATAAAACCAAATTTTCATGTTTTAAAGGAAAAATAGACTTGTTTGACCCACTATTTTGCATATCACTGTCTTGCTTGACACCAGACGATGCCAGTGTACTGTAAGGTAGACAACAGCAGACGCTAAATGTTTTTCTATTATTTAAAGGCCGGGACACACTAGGCGATAAGTCGCTGTGACACGTCGCGGGGACAAGTCACCGCAACAAATCCCCTTGGTGACACGGTTAATTTCATGAAAATCATTGTCGCTACGGCAGAAGTTGTCGCCGCGATCAGTCGCACGAATTCAAACCAGTTTGAATTCGTGCGCCTAATCGCCCCGACAAAATTAGTGAAAGCAGCGTTGTCACATCGTGTGTACACTTCCGGCAACAAGTCGCTGCGACAAAATATAAATGAACCAATGAGAGAGCGTCATATGGTCAGCCATATTGAATTAGAAAACTAGTTCACATGCCCCCTCATACGAGATCACTGCGTGTGCTCTGAACAGGCGTCGTGTCGCAGCGACTTGTTTTGCAAGTAGTACACATGGAGCAATTTGTAGCAGAGACATGTCGCTGCGACTTGTCGCCTAGTGTGTCCCGGCTTTAATGAGAATAAGATGTTGCATGCTTTAATGCTTTAATAGGAATACTCCTAAAATGAAAGTGATCGATTAAAGGTCACCCTTCGATTATAAACTGTCACCTTTGCCACTGTAGGGACACTTGGGTTAAACTGCTGCTCACTTTCTAATTATACAAATATTACTCCTAACCCTGCGCTGGCTTTGACTAATCTTGCTTACAAACAGTGTTAAATCATGGAACCAAACGTACAGGCCAACTTGCAATTGTATTAAAACGTACCTGTTTC
>NC_090885.1:31799067-31816567 GCF_036669925.1 Montipora capricornis
TTCTGAGTGTACCCAGTGGATTTGTTGACCAAGTGAGTAAGCTTCTTTCTAGCTTCGTATGGAACCACAAACCGCCTAAAATCAAACATTCCACAATGATTGGTAAGATTAAGGACGACGGACTTAATATGCCTGACTTTAAAATCATAAATAAATTTTTGAAAGCGGGTTGGGTAAAACGGTTCCTCAATCCTCAAACGCAGTCCTGGAAGAAAATACCCTTCGATCTATTACAGCACGTAGGTGGCCCGCTGCTGTTCGAATGTAATTTCTCTATAAAAACTTTGCCTGAATTGTCCTTCCTTCCACTTTTTTACCGCGACGTCTTGAATGTTTGGGAAGGGATTATCAAGCACACTCCTACAACAAAAAAGAAATAGAAAATGAGATCTTATGGAATAACCACTTTATCACAATCGGCGGAAAGTCCATTTTTTATCGACAATGGTATAATGCCGGAGTAAAGACCCTATCGGATATTCTAGACGCAGAAGGACATTTCTTGTCCTTCCCTGAATTTAGGAATAAGTATAAAATAAAAACAAACTTTCTGCGTTATTTTGGGTTGTGCAACGCCATTTTAAAGTACTGGAAAGAAGCCTTTAACCGTGATCTTGAAAACGAATCGGTTACTACAGAACAGTCCGCGACGCACCCTTTCAATATTTCATTTTGGACTTGTCAGCAAGCACACTCACTTTACGTCTCCAAAACGTTCCAAATACCTACATCTAAAGCTCGTCTAACTAAGGCCGGTTTTACTGATCAGAGCATCGAGCCGTTATACATTCTCCCGTTTCAAGTCACCAAAAAAATAAAGCTCTCGATGTTTCAATTCAAAATCAACCACCATATTCTTTACACTCGCAGCAAACTTTTTAGATCTAAAATTATCGAAAACGATGAATGTCAATTGTGTGGTGTAAGACAGACCTTAGAGCATCTGTTCGTAGAATGTCAGCACGTTCATACTTTCTGGAACCTTTTTGCCTCTTGGTGGAACTCTAATAACTTGACGACGGTAGCTCTGACGAACAATGCTAAAATATACGCACATCACCCCGAGAAGCGATTTTTTCGCGCTGTCAACCTGTGCCTTATAGTAGCCTGTTACTACATCTATACTGCAGCCAAAGAAAGTGAATCTTACAGCATAACAGCGTTCAAAGTATTTTTAAAGAGCAAATTATCCACGGAGTCACTAAGCGTTCGAGCATCCGTGATCATGAGCTTTTAGACACTCATTCATACATAGACAGGTTTTTTTTTAAAATATATTTTTTATTCTTTTATTTATTTATTTATTTTTAATTTATTTATTTATTTAATTTATATTTATTTATATTTATTTATATTTATTTATTTACTTATTTTTATATGTAATGATTGCCAAGTATAGTGAACCATGGAAAGTACGATATTGTGAATAGTATTAGTAGTGTAAGTTAAGATAGTTTTTGTGAGTAGCAGTAGTAGTGTAAGTAACGGTGTATTGTAAGTAATGTAAGTACTGTATTTAAATAAATGAATTGAAAAAAAAACGGCTAGTGGTGTGTAGTAACGTCCAACGACGAATAGTGACTCCTAGTAATGTGTAATAACGGGTAGTGATATGCATTAATGTCTAGTGACGAGTAGTAAACGCTAGGAACATGTAATGACGGCTGGTGATGTGTACTAACGTCTACTGACCGGTAGTAACTGCTGGTAACGTGTAATAACGGCTGGTGATGTTTACTGACGTCTAATGAGCTGCTATATCTTAGAAAGTAGAATCTTAAAAACATAACTCAACTCACGATCAAGTACTCAAACAACAGGGAAAAAATCGTGAAAGAAGCCAAGGAGTGTGTTGCTTGTTTGCACGCACGCAAGCAAGCAATGAAATGGAAATTTCTTTCTTCCCTCTAAAGGCAAATCTGTTTCTTGTTTCAATAAAATTTTTGGCTGGAAAAGGTTTTTGTGAGATTTTTCTGCCTTCTTGGATTCTGTGGATTCATCATGTTGTGTAAATATGAACTACTTTGCATACGTTTGTTGAAAATTTGATATGGGAGCAGTTTTCATTACGATGACAAAAATTCTTGCTGTTTTCAGTCATTCTGGTGTAACATGAAGTTAATTTGGGAAGCCAACAACATTTCTTTAATTAAGCTTATCTGCTGAGCATTTAGGTGAATTTTTACGTTCTGGACCAAATTTAATTTATGAAACAACTAACAAGAGGCTATTTTAAAAACTATTTTAAGTTAAAAACTATTTTACAAATTATTTTAAATACTAACAAGAAGACATTTTAAAAACAAGAGGCTACGGAGAGTCTACACTTTGTTCGAAGGATTTTTAGCCGATTTGCTTTAAGTTCAGAGTATTTCAGTAGGATTTTTAATGTTACAATATCTTGGTCCAAATCCAATGTCAATTCCGTAGTCCGAAGTCCATATTCCCTGACCCAATGATAGGATTAAGTGCGATCGTAGGTAGTTCCTTACATTTTAAACTGTTGTTAACGGCGTTGACTCCAATCAAAAATAGTAAACAGATGGTTTGCCAGTCTCTACTATGGTATTTAAAAATATTTAACACTTTTTCTTAACAATACCGGGACAATTACAAAATTATGATGTGCGTTACGGAGTCATACGATAACCGGATATTGCATTGCTTGCAAAGAAAACACAAAAACTTGTTTCTGGTCGCGCACACAATTCTTTAATACATACTTCCTCTTTGATCTGTCACATAGTCTTCCGTGGTGATTGTCTCTGAAGGGAGAGTTACCGAGTTCGAATCTTACTTGGGCTGCCTTCTCACTCACTCACTCAATCCTCGGAGCCCCCCTGGGGGAGCATGAGGCACCGACAAACTTCTTCCATTCAGACCGGTCCTGGGTCAGCTACCGCAGCTCGTTCCACGTCTTTCCAGCTGTTTTCATTTCGTCCTCAATGGTCCTCCGCCAAGTGCCGAGTGGTCTCCCCCGGTGCCTCTTCCCAGGGGGCGCCCAAGACAGCGCCTCGAGCGGGTGCCGGCCTTTCTTCATGCGAAGGACATGGCCAAGCCACGTCCACCGTCTTCTTTTCACCTCCAGAACGATGTTGTTCATCCCTGTGCGCCTCCAGATCTCCTCATTGCACACCTTTTCTTGCCACCTGACTTTCAATATTCTCCGTAAGCATCTCCCTTCGAAGCCCCGAAGTTTGCTCTCCAACTTCTTGTTGGTTCTCCACGTCTCTGAGGCGTAGAGAAGAGTTGAACGTACGTTGGACTGGTAGATTCTGAGCTTAGTTTTGGTACTGAGAGTTGTGGACTTCCAAATGTTGTTCAGTTTCTTGAACTCCTGAGCTCGGAGACCAATTCTGGTAGACACCTCTTTGTCGATGTTGCTGTCGGATGAAATGTAGCTCCCAAGGTACTTGAAGTCTTTGACTTCCTCCAGTGGTTCGCCTTCTACCGTCACAGGTAGTCTGAACTTGTTTTTTGCCTTCATGACCTTGGTCTTTGCTACATGAATCTTCAGCCCAACTTTCTTGCCAGTTGATGCCACCCTATCAGTCTTTTCCTGAATGTCACTGTGCGTGTGGGCTAAGAGAGCGAGAGCGTCTGCGAAGTCGCTGTCCTCCAGGCGGTGAAACAATCCCCAAACCAAGCTACGGGGTTTGTCAGCGGTAGCTGTCCTCATGACGTAGTCAATTACGATGAGGAAGAGGAGCGGTGAAATGATACAGCCCTGCCGAACACCGGTCTTGACCTGGAACCACTCACTGTGTTGGCCTTCATGTCGCACACAACACAAATTGTTGGCGTACATGTCTTTGACGATGTTAATTACTTTGGGTGGGAGGCCATACAGACTCGTGATGTGCCAAAGGGAAGGGTGGTGAATGCTATCGAAAGCTTTCTCGAAGTCTATGAAATTTATGTACAAAGACGAATTCCACTCAAGAGATTGCTCCACTATGTTCCTGAGCACAAAGATCTGGTCAGTACATGAGCGGCCACTCCTGAATCTGGCTTGCTCCTCTTTAAGCCGCTTGTCGACTCCCTGCCGAATCCTCTGGAGTAGGACTCTACAGAAGATCTTCCCTGGCACCGATAGAAGGTTGATTCCTCTCCAGTTACCACACATTGAGAGGTTTCCTTTCTTTGGGAGTTTCACGATGATGCCCTTCTTCCAATCGTCAGGCACCTTCTCCTCCTCCCATGCTTGGTTGAACAGTTTCACGAGCATCTGTGCACTAAGGTGCGGGTCTGCTTTGAGCATGTCCGCTGTCACACGATCCTCTCCTGGGGCCCTATTTCCTTTGGTCTGCTTGATGGCTGACGCTATCTCCTCTACTGTGATCTTTCACTTCTTCACCTCAATTGACTGCTGACGCTCGGCATTATCAAAGTCCAAAGTCTCTGCAGGCTCATCTCTCGGTTATATGGCTGCCTTCTACGAGACAGAAAAATCTTACGCATGCGCAGTCAGATCCCCTCGCCCCCCGAAAAATTTAAAAAGTACAAAGTCCAAAAAGGGAGTCCAATCCTATACTTTGTTCAACGAACAAACTAATAAAGAGTGTTTCGTTTCCGGACTGATAATTTGTTAGTCAAGTGAAGCTATGATCTTCGCAGTTATGAACTGCGAAGATCAAAGCTTCACTTGATATCATATCTGCAGTTCATATATGACTCATTTCATATACCATTCATCATTGATTCATTCCTCACGGGATCATTAGAACCCACAAATGACCAGCTCCCAACGTCAGTGGCTTCATATCTCAGTTGGTTAGAGCGTCGCACCGGAATCGCGAGGTCACGGGTTCAAACCCCGTTGAAGTCCTGAATTTTTCAGGCTTCTCTACGCAATTGCAAAAATTGCGTTCATAACTGCGAAGATCATAGCTTCACTTGATTTCATATCCGCAGTTCATATATGATTCATTTCATATACCATTCATCATTGATTCATTCCTCACGGGATCATTAGAACCCACAAATGACCAGCTCCCAACGTCAGTGGCTTCATATCTCAGTTGGTTAGAGCGTCGCACCGGAATCGCGAGGTCACGGGTTCAAACCCCGTTGAAGTCCTGAATTTTTCAGGCTTCTCTACGCAATTGCAAAAATTGCGTTCATAACTGCGAAGATCATAGCTTCAGTTGATTTCATATCCGCAGTTCATATATGATTCATTTCATATACCATTCATCATTGATTCATTCCTCACGGGATCATTAGAACCCAAAAATGACCAGCTCCCAACGTCAGTGGCTTCATATCTCAGTTGGTTAGAGCGTCGCACCGGAATCGCGAGGTCACGGGTTCAAACCCCGTTGAAGTCCTGAACCTTTCAGGCTTCTCTACGCAATTGCAAAAATTGCGTTCATAACTGCGAAGATCATAGCTTCAGTTGATTTCATATCCGCAGTTCATATATGATCCTTTTCATATACCATTCATCATTAATTTGTTAGGGTGTTTGGGAATGAGTACGGAAATTTGAGGAGGACAAACACGTACCAAAGGCAACCCTGTTTACACTCACTTAGCGTCTAGTCATCACAATAAGTTAACCTGGCTTTCCATCCAATCGAAACCCAGTACCTGGTCAGCGGTCAACTTTTAAAAAAAGCTGACCGCGATGAACTCTAAACTTGACCCGGCAATATAGTCACGTGATACTGGTCATATTAGCATACATGAAGGGGTGGACACACGGTCGTACGGTGATCAAAACCAAATTTTCTCGCAGATGGATTACTATATTTTCTTACCAATGGTGCTCCGCGCGCGTCTTTTGCGCCCTCGGAGCTCCGCTAAAAAGAACATATCAATACACACTCGCGCGTAACGAATTGATCCTGATATTCACTGGTTCAACTTCTTAGCTGCATTTGTAAATAGCCAACTGGTTTACCTCTGGCCAGTTGGGATTCTTAACAGCTGTTGTTGTTGTTCTGTCGTTTCGTTCACTGTGTTTCATATAGCCATGCACATAAATGGGACATACAAGAAAGCAGGCTTCTTGTTCGCACGCGCAAATCCGTTGCCAAAGAAAATCTCAAACTTTTGTAGAAGTAGAAGTATTTATTAAGAATCGAAAACAACATATGCATGGTTTTACAATCAACAAAAGACAGTGTATTGCAAAGTTACAAAAATTAATCCAAAGGGATATATTTTTGCAAACGCCTTCTTGAAATGTTCGGTTTCAGTCACTCTGGAGAATACGAAGTCATGGCCTGTTTCTCTTTCCCTATTCCTATTACGTTTAGAAGGAGACTACATAGTCATAAAATACATGAACTGAGTGTCACCAGAGATTCTGTTAATCAAGTTACGGTCCCTACAATATACTCCTACGAAAATGATCTTACTTGTATAATCAAAACGATAGGCACGCCTGACGAAGGTGTCCATCTGGCCCCAGGTATCCAAAAAGTGGATAACGCTATCCACCGGATAAATCACTATCCATTGGATAGCACTAGCGCAATTGGTTTCACTATTACTTATCCACTGGATAGTGATTTATCCGGCTGATAGCGCTATCCATCGTTTCTACAACTGGGGTCTCATCTAAATATTTGCCTTTAAAGGCACTGAGAAACCCTGCAAACTTCTAATCCATACAAAAATAATGACATTATCAAGGATTCGAAGAGATTGATGAGCTGGCCCCAGTTGTTCAAAAGATGTATAACACCATGCAACGGATAAATCACCAACCATTGGATAGCGCAATTGACTTATCTGCTGGATAGTGATCAGTTTAACCGGCGGATAGCGCTATTCATCGTTTGAACAACTGAGGCAAATAACTCTTTAGTGTACCCGTAACACTTACATACTTTGAGACTATACAGTCAACTACCGACTTTAGAGAGTAAGCTGTCAATACAAAGATCCCAGTTTCAAGGATCTTCATGAAACGTGAAGGCCCGGCCAAACGATAAGTATTGGACGATCACACATGTAGGGTGAATCAACGTTTTAGCTTTTGGCCACCGTGTTTGATGACCATTGGACATAATATGTTCAATGGTCATCAAACACGGTGGCCGAACGCTTAAACGTTGATTGGATCATGTTGCAACATGTTTGATATAGCATAAATCTTACAAAATTTCTTTTGTTCTGATGATGGATGTGTGTAATTCTTTTCGTTTGGCCTGTATCAACAACATGGTACACGCGCGCACGCCCATTGTGACTACCAAACTGAGTCGTTGCCATAGATGTCATAGACATCTTACCCACAACCCTATGCGTGTTATGTTTATGTATTTTGAAAGGATGTTTGAGATCGTTTGGCCACCCGGTAACTTTCAAAATGTTGGATCGATCAACATTTCTCGTTTGACCAGGCCACTTTTCCGCACAATCTCAGGCACTGGAGGAGGAGCATGCAGAATCAGAAGTTCTGCCATTTTAGGCACTTGACTCCTAATATCACGCTTGGAGTATGGAAAGAGCGCCCTTCACGGTCGTCCAAAACAGGAACTGCATAAACCATTAGGGATCGAGCTTACGCACGGGGCATTTTTGAGCCACAGACGGAAACCGGCAATGAACATTTCGGCACGCCAGGACAGCAGTCTCTGTCAGTTTTTTTTTAGTAATCGTCTCTAAGAGCAAAAAGATATTTAACCGTTCTAATAAAGTAGTGTCAAGATGTGTTAGAGAGGAAAACAGTTAACTTTTGATTTCCGTTCGTAGCTCAAAAACGTCGTGAACGCGATAACGCACACCTAATTACTGGGGACTAAAGAGAGAGAGTATATCACCCCTGCTTTTCGAGAGTTACACCAGCTACCGATTGAATCACGGATAATGCTGACAGCACTGATCTTAATCCTAAAGTTCTACCGTCAATTTTAAGACTGTCCATGAGCTCTCTTTAGTTTATTTGTCGTCCCTACAGCAATGAATGTCATGCATCCTCCTAATCTTAATTTCTGTTGCGAAATTAAACTATGTGGCCCAATATGGTTTAAAGGGGTTTTGTAAACCTTCTCCTTCCTCTAACGATTTAAAAAGAACTGAAATCGTTTTCATGATTTCACTTCTCTTGTTTTCATTTCCTTTTACGATGTTCTCAAATCTGCTTTCCACAGTTCGAAGCCTTTTAAAAAAGAAATCAAACCTGTCACTTGTGGTTTTCTTGACATTTGCCAAGTCATCACCTGTCTTCTTCAAAAGGTCGGTTAACGGTTCTAAATCTTCCAAACCCGCACCATCCTTTTTACTCACATATTCTACATGTTCGAGATAGATGGGGGTCTCAATAGGTGCCGATTCCGAGCAAATATCCTCCTCCAACAATTCCAACTGCTCTATAGCTACATCGGCCCCCAGAACAGTTTGAACATGTTCTTCCAGAATTTCAACTGCTTCTGTACTTCTTCTTCTTCTTCTTTCCTCTTTTAAAAGAGTGAGACACTCTCTTAAAGACGTTTCGAATATTTCTAAACTTTCAGCAACTTCTTTCATAAATTCTTCGTCTTTTCCTTACGAGCTGTCCAGTCTCATTTCAAAACCATCAATCACTGTCTTAGCTTCTTCGAATTTGGTGCTGACTATTTCTGTGATATGACTTGTCGCCTGTGTTATCGCCATTATGTCTTCTGAAACAAGTCGCGGACTGGCACTTTTCGATGAACTCATCTAAACAAACAAAAAAGAAATATTCGTGGTTATGGAAAGATGAGTCTGCGCGCAAGCGTGAATGCGTAAATTAGACCGCCAAAATTTAATAGTATATAAAAAGATCACACCATCATATATATTTTGTGGTTTAATTTTGTTTTCGGTTTGAAAAAGTTCATTTTTTTTTAACTGGTTTAATTTTTTAGAACACTGCCCATCTTAACATATTTGGATATGTTTCTGTAATTAAATTTATGGAGTATGTCTAAAATAAACTAGCGAAATCATTTTATGATTCCTAATTTTGTAATATTCTGAGACCATTTCACAATAAACCTTACGCAAGCAAGGAAGTGAATCAGCAAATTTTATCTGATGTGATTCAAACAAAGACTTGCACTTGCCAGGTATCAATATTGCCAAAATCGATTTCTGATAAAACTCTGTCGAGAAAAGCGTTGATCTCTCTCCAAAATCGTTTTTTGGACGTGGAATAAGTTTCCGCCACACATTTCCTCACAACGACTTGCCAGTTTGGCCCCTGGCGATCCCAGAACCCTTTACGTATAAAGCAAGGATCCGATTACTACTACTACTACTACTACTACTACTACTAGTAGTAGTAGTAGTAGTAGTAGTAGTAGTAGTAGTAGTAGTAGTAGTCTTTATTTCACTGATAAAATACATATCAAGTGTTACATTGATTATAACTATTAAATACTTAAAAAAGGGCGAAATATGCATTAATTTCTAATAGCTAAATTGTAATGAAAACTAAGTCTGTTAATAAAAGCATTTTTAAAACGTTCGGTCTTACAAATCAGAAATGTAGGCTTGACTTGTCTAAGCTTAAGGGTAGCAGGGTTAATCCTAGGAAGGAAGTTATGTAAAGGATGACCTTCACACTCGCTTAATTTCTTGAAAATACCTTTATCGGACTTTTCTATAAGCAATTAATAATGGAAACAGGAGAAGACGTATATCTTCGTTTATGACAACGATCAAGAAAACATTGTATGGTATTAAGTTCTGGTGGAGATGAACCGTATACAGATATTCCGTACATAAGCTTAGGCAAAACTAAAGTGCTGAATAAGTTATCCAACTCCGCTTGACAATACCCTTCCTTCCACGAGTTCTTAGAATGTATAGACATCTATTAGCTGCGGCCAACTTATTCTTGACATGAATAGAGAACCTACAATTTTCGTGAAATGTAACCCCTAAGATACATAGTTCTGGATGTTGCGGGATATTCCCGGGGGATATTCTGTACTGTCTCTAGTACATTATTGTAGCCTTTCTTTCGGGAAACCATTTGTTTACATTTAGAGAAATTACATTTCATACCATTATCGATTGACCATTCTATGAAGTTGTTAACTACATGAGTTGCAGAATTACTATCACCTTTTTTCCAAACAGGAATAATAAGAATGGAATGATCTGCATACTTGAACAACAAAGAGTTAGACTCTGGATCTGTTTGCAGATCATTTATGAATATATTAAATAAAGAGGGGCCACTAACACTTCCTTGCGTGGTGCCTTTGTTCACGCTGATCCAATCACAAGTGATGTTATTGCAGACAACCCCTTGTCTCCTATCAGTAATAAAGCTTAAGTACCCACTAAAAATCATGATATAACAAATCGTGTTTAACAGTGTCAAAGGCCTTACTACTGAAATCCATTGCAAGCACCCTAACTGCATTGCATCCCTTTTGATCCAAAGACTTAAGAATTTCATGTTGCATTGTTAAAAGAGCGTCAGTACAACTGCCACTTTCTCTTTAAGCAAACTGTGTGGGGCTCAAGCTACTCTCGACAATGTTCTTAACATAAGACTTATAAACAACCTTTTCGAATGCTCTAGCAATAACTGGGGTTATGTTTATTCCTCTAAAGTCGTCACCTTCCTTGGGAATTTCAACCTTGGGAAGAGGGGTTATGTTGGCACTCTTCCACGAACTCGACCATGCATGGCTTTCAAAGGGCAGGTTCCGTATTTTAGCTACCACAGGAGTAAGAATTTCAGCATGGTCCTTCCATATCCAAAAAGGGATCTGGACCGGTGGCTGTCTTCTTCAAACCTAGGGGTGACCTCCATACCTCGTTTACGCGTGGTATTTCAGCATCAGATGGAACTGATATGGGCTCTGGTTTATGATAATCATTATCAGTGCACAACTGACCGAAAAAGCAGTTGAGAACCCAAATTTCCGCTTCGGTTTGTGTACAACGAGAAGAAGCTTTATAACTGCAGATGGTATTTGTTATCAGTTTTGCACCACTCTCGACTTCCGATACCATTAGCAGAATTTAAACGAACTCTATTATCCATAATGGCTTTAGAGATTCTCTTCAATAGATCTTTATAGGAACCTGTTACTTTGGCCTTGATCTTTAACAAATATTTAATAAGTGGGTTCATCCAAATAGGATTGCGTACTATTCTTAAAGGCACACAAAAGCATTCATACCGGCATACTGGCAACTCATGACGTTCAAAGGACAGTCAGCTGGCTTTCGGCAGTTGCATGATTTCGGTGGATCATTTGTGGAACGTAGGATGTACTTGTTGTTGATTTTCTGCGTGAGATTTGGCATACAGCTGCAATTGATTTTAATTGTAGGCCGGTTGAAGATTTTGTGGAGGATGTGATTTGTATGGAATTCTTCGTCAAGGATCTTGAAAAATGTACGTCCAACGTTGGTGGCTACGTTTCTGCTGAACAGGGGGTTGTACCAGATGGCATTGCGATGACGATTCTTTCTGGAACTTGAGGGACGTGCTGATTGCGGTGAAAAACAAAGTGTATGAAAGGTTCTGTGTGTACCACATTCTTTAAATCTAGAGTTACGTCGAGGAAGTTTACCATTTGTTTGTTTGCGTCGATCGTGATTCTCAGAACGTTTTTGCTGAAGATGGCACAAAGCTTCTTCTTAATCAGATCTGTTTGTCTGGGAGTTGCTTTGGAAACTCCAAGGTCATCGTCTCTGTACAGGCCAAAATCGCACATATCCCGAAACTCATATTTTATCAAGTGTAGCAGGTATGCGCCAACAAGTTCTCACGATTCAGCACCATCAGTTCTCCCATCATAACTATCCATGATGATGTCAAAGAGATTAGATGATGTTTTCTTGGTCCATAATTGACCGTTGTTGTAAAGAAGAGAGGAGGATGCTTGGAGGATGATGTGATGATCATCGTTAGAGATGTTGACGTATTAAGTAATTCAATAGAGATAGACGGATAAAAGTCAACAACGTCGAAGGCAATGAATGAGCAAGTTGCTTTGCATTGGATGCTGTTAAGCCAATTAAGAACGGCTTCGGTGTTCTTTCACTGATTTAGCTTGAGAGCGTGGACAACTTTGGTTTTAATTCGGTCAAGGATATCTAAGAAACTTTCCGCTGAAAGGAGCAGTTGACTTTGCGGAATTTGATGTTTGCGGTCATGTGAAGGAGCCTTTTCTCAAAGTTAAGAATTTCAGTTATTTGTGGCGGTATTTTCCTCGAGTAAAAGCCAAACGTTTCCTTCCTGTATTGCTGTTCACGTTAGGCTTTAAGAAGAAAAATGCTTTCCATCTCATTCGCTTGCAGAGAAGTTCTGTCTTTTCGGTTGGCGATCGTTTGTAATCCTTCTCAGATAGTAATGGAATGTTCTTTGTGGAGTTATACTGTTGTTTGTCGTCTCCAGTTTTAAAACTCAACTTTTTCTTTGATTTGCGTTGATTTCAATTTACAGTGTCCCAAATTAGTGCACCAGCACTAGAAAACTAGACACTTAAAATAAAGTTCATCATCATCATTGCTGCACATGCTCTGCATATAAATAAGAATGAAAAATGGTACAATGGATGCTTCAAACGTTCTCAAGATTGTACGCGCAACATCATGTACCTTTTGTCTATAATATGTTTTAAAATCAACGACATTTTGTCGATCGATTCTCCAGGAAAGATTAGACTAGTTCGTTCAAGTCTTGTCATGATAATGGAAGTGATGAGCTCATCTTTGACAGCATCGAAATGAAAACTTGTAGACAACGACAACATAGCAGCTTTATTGGGACTCCGCAGACCACAATATCGAATGAACTGCGCAGCTCTCATGCTACACTAAATAATCATAATTGTTTTAGGGCCTATGTTATATTCCGTGTACACTGCCCCGCTTGCTAATGTAATCAAACAGCACAACATGTCTTATCACTTCTATGCGGATGAGACGCAAATTTATTTAAACTTTTGTCAAACAGCTGTAGGGGAACCTGAGTATTCCGCATCTCGAGTTGAACTGTGTATTTAAAGATATTGAACAATGGATGATGACAAACAAGTTGAAATTGAATGGTGATAAAACGGAACTGTTAGTTCTTAACGTTCGCCATCGGCCGACTCCTGCACTCAATTATATATATGCCGGATCTGATCTTATCACAATTTGGCGTCTATGGATAAACAGATTGCTTCTATTTGCAAATCTGCATTTTACCATCTAAATAACATAGCCAAAATTAGGAAATTTATATCTTTTTCAGCACTGCGAGACCCTCATTCATACATTTATCAATTCAAAGCTTGATTATTGAATTTCCGTTTTATCCGGGCTTTCCAAGAATCAGACTCAGGGACTACAGTATGTTCAGAACAGCGCTGCGCGTCTCCTCACAGGGACCAACCAGTACGATAACGTAACGCCGGTATAGAGACAGTTGTCTCTGTGAACTGTTATCTCTTTACAATCCTAGAATATCATTACGCTCCTCGGGTAAATTTCTCCTTGTAACACCGAACTATAAGCTTAAATCATACGGGCAAAGGGCCTTTTCTTGTGCGGCCCCTGTACTGTGGAACAGTCTTCCGGAAGATCTTGCAATTTACTGACTGTTTTTAAATCTAAGTTTTCAAGCGCTATTTTAATTGACAGTTTTTAGCTTTCAATTCATTGTTTGAATGATCGCTTTTTATTATTTTAATTGTAAGTATAAAGCGCTACATAAATTCATATTATTATTATTATGGCCAGTAAAGTTAATACGTATGAATGCTCTAATAAGCGGTCAAGGCTCTGTAGGGCGCGTGAGGTGTAGCCTAAAGGCCGCTAATTTAACATATTGACGACTTTTACTATATCTGCTAAAACTTAGTAAACCAAATGATGAAGCCTATAAACAAAGATAAAGCTTTGACTCAGGCCCAATCTTAGGTCAAATCTAAAGAGATTAACTAATACATTAATTTCCTAATATAGTCTTTTAAAAGCTAAAAAACCCTAAGCAATCACTTATCACTTCAGTGATATTTTTGATAATATGTTACAATATGTTATAATATAGGACCTGATCTTGGTCAGACGAAATGCATCTAAATTAAAAGCTTAAAAGAGGCCAAAAAATTATCAGAGAATATAAATTATTCAATCAATAAACTTAAACTACTTCATTGCCTTGGCAGACTAGGGCGTGCTGTCACACATGCACTTTTATGTTCTTGCCATATTCAAAGTACTTGAAATGACTGCTTTCTGCATCTTTTCCAATATCACTCTTCCTTTCTTTCCCATCAGCTCTTTCATCATTTGACCCAGTTCTTTAGACCAGCCCCCGAGGACGTCCACTATGATGTTATTATTATTATTATTATTATTATTATTATTATTATCATTATTATTATTATTGCTATTATCGAGTAAAATCACAATCTAGTATGTTTTTAGAGTATTATAAATATAAATACACTCATATATTATTTACTTGAAATTAACCAGGTCCATTGCAATTGGTTTCAGTCATAGCTTCGTTGATAGAACAGTTCGTAGTGCAAGCCTATCCCAGTTATCGACGAATTCCGGAACTTACCTTAGCTAACACTGTCATGCCAGGAGTTGTCAAGCAAACGTACGGATATATTTTCATGGAGAAACTCCCACAATATTGCACATCATATGGCATCCGGATTTTGTCTTGGGTGATCTGTTTTCCGTTCAACGTGAATACAATCTCGACTTCCTCTGGATTTTCCGCGGAACCAAAATCAACACTGCAGCCAACTTCGTCGCCTCGGTACGCAACGGCATCTGCGACGAGACATTTAAAATTCTTACATTACCATCACGATCAAATGACGGAAAGACAAACTTCCTTGTTTTAAAAAAAATCTTCTTTGTTGTCCAGGGAACGCAATGACGGATTCTATCATCTAAAACAAGCATGAAGGATATTTCACCTGCGAATGCCGAATGGAAGAGCATACCAGGGGCCCGTTTCTCGAAAGTCCCGAAAACTTTTCGGGCCCGAAAAGCCATTTGTGAAACTGCCAACCGCTTGTTTTGGAAAGCTGAACACGTTTTCAAGCTAACTAAGACCAATCCGTCTGTGAAGTTTTGCGATACAAAGGGAATTGTGACACCCGAAAATGGCCCGTAACGTTTCGGGGTTTTCGAGAAACGGGCCCCAAGGCTCCAGTTGTTGTTATCCGATGGATAAGTCACTATCCGTCAGTTTCAATCTCTGCGGAAAGATTTCAGATATTAGTAGTCTTAAAAGAGAGCAAGGATGGCACAGTCGGTTAGTGCGCGGCCTTGGTGCAAGAGGTCCTGAGTTCGATACCCGGATCTCGCATCCTTGTTTCGACTTTTTTCTTTTTCCGTGTAGCTAAGTAGATTTAAAGTGCCCCTGTGACCAAAAAATCAATCCATAGTTTTCTTTGGATTTCAAAACTATGGTAACAAAACACGAAGTGACCCACGTTTTAAGCCTTGATTTCAAAAAGACACCTCTTTATTTTAACTGTAATTTTCCTATTTAATGGTCCGCCATTACAACATTATGTTCTTGAGAGAGCTGGATCAAGGAGAAAATATCGTCAAAGGCTCACTAGTTTAAGAATGCAATACGTGTGTACGCCGCAGAATTAATATGCAGCACGGGGGTTTGGGGCTTTCAGAATTTTAAACTCACGCTTTGCATATATAATAAGCTGCGTTCACACGCTGAAATTTTAAGCTAGTGAGCCTCTGACGTCACTTTTCCCTGGATCCAACCGTCTGAGGTCCAATCGGTCAGTTTTGAACGTGAGTAATGGCGGACCGTGAAATCCAAAACTTACACTCAAAGTAAGCGACCTTTGGATAAAAATCAAAGCTCAAAATTTTGCTAGTCAGGTGTTAAGCAAACAAACTTTCAAAATCTGAAGGAAAAAAGGAAGTGTTTTTTTTTTAACACAGGGGCACTTTAAATATCCGTAAAACGGAGCACTGAGGGAGAGGGGGGAGTAAAATGAGCGCACCGTCGACCTCAGGTTTGTCAGTTGAATTACTGTTACGAGTTATCGACGTTAAATATAGTTACTTTAGTGAATATGCACGCAATAAGCACATCTAGTTACACTGCGACGCGCCTTACCGTGGCCACCCAACAAACATTTTTTTCAAGTTAGCCAATCAGTGTGAGCGGATTTGATTGACAGACAAGCCTCCATTTGGTTCTTGCGCGTTGAAACTTTCTATGGAGGTGTGTCTGTCAATCAAATTCGCGTATCTTGATCAGTAGCTAACTTGTAAAAATGTTTGTTGGGTGGCCACGGTATGGCGCGTCGCACTGTAAAAGGTGTATAAATCTTGGCAAACGTTTAACGTGAAGTATAAAGATTGTTTTTTTTCTCAGTGCATGAGCGAAAGGGATTCAAAAAATCCTGGAGGTTCCTGGAGGGAGCGGAATCCTAGCCTTGGTTGCGTCAGCTTGCGTGATGACCTTAACTTTCCATTTTCTTTGACACCGAATCCGTCTACACGCAGAAGTTACTTTTTATTAGACAAGAGAATGGAAATAGAATTCAAATAAAAATATTTCTCTTTGAAAACGTTCAGTTTGGAAGTCGCTTTAATACTACATTCGCTATCAAGCGCGGTGCGACTCAACACTTAAAAAAGTGATTTCAGAGAGGAAGGGAGAGAGAGAGGAAAAAAAAGTTATTTACCAGCCAAGGGTCGGTCCTTATAGCGAAAAACTGTGACCTCGGTTTTGAAAAAGCATTTTCAAGACCACGGTCACAGTTTTTCACTATACGAACCGACCCTTAGCTGGTAAATAACATATGTATACTTCATGGAAAGTACGGTTGTTAGACCAGCTTGTGAACAGAATTTAATTCGTACCTTTTCAGTGGGTAAATCTCAGTACGTATATAATAAACTTTTAAACTCAGGATAGTGACTTATCATCCACTGGATAAAGTTATCCTGCCTTTGAACAAGTGGAGCCAGGTGTAAACACCTCTTTCCTTGAATAAAGTGCGGATCTATATTTCTTACTTCTAAATCAAGAAGCGCAATAACACAACTTTAAATATCATATTACAACGTCATTCGAAAAGCGTGGACAATTCCGTTTTAGTAAGATTTCATTTAAGCCTTTCATTGAAATACCAATGGAGGGTTCCGTATTTCGCTGTCTTTAATCACAGCATGTAGTGGAATAGGTTAACGGGGACATTGAGTGAACCTAGACGAGAAAAATCGTCTGGCGTTAGACAGAGAAAAATCTACTGCGAGTTAAAGGTTAATACGTCACTTTTATTCTGCATTATAATTGGCGGATATCGATCCCCTTTGTCAGTTTCAGTTTTGAACAATCCGAATTTGATTAGTGGCAATAAAAAACGAAACAGTTGTCGCAAACTTGAATTTCGGAATTTGTATGTTTATGAAGCACACAAAGAGACCCCCACATTCGCCCAACGTTTTTTTTGTTCGCGAACGCCATGTTATCAAAACGCGTGATCTGATTGGCTGTATGTTAATGCCTTGAAAAGTTTCGCTTCACACGCAATTGGCTACGCTTTTTGAAGGAATC
>NC_090885.1:31821567-31824067 GCF_036669925.1 Montipora capricornis
ATTTTCTTACCTGTAACTGGAAAAGACTCCCCATATGTTCCAAAATATCTCATCTGAAGATTTCTCAACACAAACTCCAAGGACTTCCTCTGCCAAAGAAGAGGAGAACGCTGTTCCTAAAATTCTCTTGTGGCACCATCAACAGCTCATACCAAGGGAGGGAAAAATCTTTTTCGTGTAACTATAATTTGCTTGAGAAAAAAGTGAACTAATTCTCTCGGCCGTTGAAGAGTCATTTGGAGGTCATCACTTTTAAACACAACTTTCAAGCAAGAAGTAATTTTAGACTACATGACAGTGCTAATAAATACGCAAGCTTGACTTTAATTTTTAAGACACAAAAGGAATCATACCGGGATTATTTTCTTAATAACTGGACCTTCCTCTTGCTGCAGCAAAAAGATATCATTGAGATCGTGAACTGACATTTTTAGGAAATCACGCTTCAAGAATGGAAGGGGAGGCGAAAAAGATTAGTGACAGTTAGGTCAAGTCGGACCAAGATATCACATAAATCAGTATCAAACAAGATTGCAAAAATGCTGGAAATAGCAGTGCCACAATCTGAAATCATGAACATACCTTTCCCTCGGAACTGTTCCCCTTGCCATCATTTGCATCTCCTTGTCGTTCTCTGCAGCCCATACATCTTTGATAACATTTTCGACACAAAAGCCATAAGCACCAGAATATGTTAAAAGGAACAGGTACTGGATGGTAGTTGCTGTAGGTTTGGATAGTAACGGCCTTTTTAAACGACCATTCTCTCAACGAGTTATCCTTAAAAAGAGGGCACAACCGTAAAAATTAAAACAATCTTATAGTTGTTAGCTGTTTATTTCAGCAAAAGTGCTTGAAAACTCAAATCCTGGGCTTGGCAATAGGCTCTTGCGTGCTCTTGATCTTTGGTCAGCTCTTCAGATAATCGCAAATTAAATGGTCAAGAAAGGCAAAGAAAAATAAACCATTTTACCTGGACTGTTTGGTATGTGTTGGACAGGAGGGCTATCATCATGTTAATTAACAGAATCACCCCTAAGACAAGAAACAGACCAAACAAAAAGCCCGCGATTGTCTCCGAGGTATGGTCTACGGAGTCCAAAGGATCCAATTCTGACATGCCCAGAAGAGACCAGCAAAGATGTTTAACTACGGTCCACCAACTAAACGGAAAAAAAAATACAATCAGGGCTATTGATAAACACTATGGTTTTATTGCTGCAGATGCACACAAAAATGAGGCGAAAAATATTACCAGCATAGTAAGCTTACCAGGATAGTCCAGGTGTTTCGCAAACTCTGAAACGTAAAACAAGAATTACTAAAGAAAACAAATACGTGCTATTGACTGAACGTGAGTTCACAATGACGGAAGGATAAAGGCAAAGTTCACTAAGCAATATCTATGACTTGTCGACAGTTTCAGGATGAATACCAAGTAAAAATATGAGCTAGCACACTAGCACAATCGATAATTATCGCTGGCAAGCGGGAAATAACTGACAGTATGAGCCAAGAGAGTTTCGTTAATCGCATTTTAACTATTGATACAACATCGCTAACCACTTATTGATCATATCATCAAATGTTAAATGGTCTGTCCTCGCTGAGCTTCTTGAGACCAGACAACCATTCGCGAACTGCTTTGCGAATGACAGCTTATCGAACGGAACAGAGCGTTCTCTCCATTCTCGGTAAACACCGTTCAACAATTTTTAACATTCTTCGTCTTCTTGCTTTCCTTGAAGTCCCGCTCTTTTCTCTCTCTTTCTCATCGTGCCGACTTGGAGCAGTCTTAAGGTCGTGATGCCAAGATTTGATTTGACAGATTACTTGATGCAAAGGGTCCTCCTGAGTATGTGAGCGGTTTCAGGACAACGATATATCTGAAGCTCTTCTAGTCTGATGTTTCCGGTGTTGTTGTTATTATTATTATTATTATTATTATTATTATTATTATTATATTATTATTATTATTATTATTATTATTATTACTATCTTCTTCTTCTTCTTCCTTTTATGATTATGATTATGATTATGATTATTATGATTATTATTATTATTAGTAGTAGTAGTAGTAGTAGTTGTACTTTCTCTCTGCTATTTGATATCCGAACTTCACCCAGACGCCCAGGGTCATCAGCTGTCAAATGCCTCATTAGGTCGATTCCATTGGCTTGATTTTCTTCTACGATAGGACCTTCGTAAGAATGCGAGCCGTTACAAGCACACTTGTTTTCTGGATCTCTTAGAATGACAAATCTCCATTCACAGTTGGTAACACCCTTGTCTTCACTTTCCAAACGGTCTTCAGTTTCCATGCTAGTTCTTCGAAATTGTCCATTTTTCCTCTTCCTTACTCCAAGCTCTAGAGTCTACAGGGATCGCTGCATCAACTAAATCATTACTTTCTATTTCTCTCCTCAAACTCGTTAGCTTCAGCCACTGCCAACTCTCCGGGACTGCGAACTCTTCCTTCCGCCTCAAATGCGCCGCTCAT
>NC_090885.1:31826648-31851648 GCF_036669925.1 Montipora capricornis
AACAAACTCATGCATAACTTTAATTCTTCAATGTTAACATTACAGCCCACATTGAACTTATATATTATATGACTAGCTCCGTGAGCGGGCAAGATGAACCAAATCACGCCCTGTGATTGGCTACCCGAGCGTGCAAGCTTGAGCTATACTGCTAGCTCGGGATTTCTCGCTTGGTCCCGAAAGATCACAGATCATTTTTTGGTGTTTTATCCCATAATAACTATAATAGAGAGCGTAAAGGGGCTAGGACTCGCAATTTTGGCCAATTTCAGCACTGATCGAATGGTCATAGAATTAACTAAAATATCAAAATTACTGTTCAAAACTATAGAAGAACTCTAACAAAACACAGGGAAGCCAAGAAGGGACATGGATGGACAAAACTGGCGAGGATTGAAATGGATTGAATTTGGGTAAATTTAAAAAACGTCGGCCCACCTTTTTTCAAATTTATATTAGTCTATATCAAAATGTCATTTACAAAGCTGGAAAATCATTCTCAGTTATGTGGCAGTGATTTTGCAAATGAAAGACTCTTACTCTGCCAATTTGACGTTTAGAGTTCATAATTAACAAAATTAAACAAAATTACCTAAAATAGCGTGACCTAGCCCCTTTAAGCCCGCGCATTTTTGAGACGCGGACGGAAATCGGAAGTGAGCTGTTTTCCCTTTCAACTTGTCTTCACACAGACACATTTGCATTGCTAATTATCTTTTCTCCATTACAAATGATTAGTATAAAAATCTGGGAGAGACCACTGTCCTGGCGCGCGAAATCTTCTCTTCCGGTTGCCGCCCGCGTCTAAAAAACGCGCGTGCTTAAGCTACCTAATAAATCCTTTATTCACCAAGCTTGTTCGGTCAAGATGGCTGGATATTCTTGGGTTTCACTCTCGTGATCAACAGCCATGTTTTCAACGAAAGCACAAGAAGACGTTAGCATAATAATAGCTTTCAATTCCCGAGGATTGGATCGGGACACCAACATGGCCGCCATTTCATTGTTTGGGGACACCAACATGGCGGCCGTGACGTCATGTGAAATCCAAGAATTAGCCTCGTTCTTTTTTGCGTGTTTATGGACCTTGACTTCGTCTCGCTCCATTAAAAAGCAAAAAAGAACTTGGCCAATATCCAGCCATCTTGACCTCAAGCTTGGTCAATAACCCATACATATCATTGTTGTCGCCCTTTCTTGCCAATGTGAACAGTTCCTTGCGGTTAAGGCAAGACCACATGACCGGTAAACAGCCAATAACGGTCGGCGTTACATCTACGAAATTCGTGCCGGTAGAAAACAATGCCAACAATGCAGGCAGAAAAATGAATTTTTAACAAAAATTATTATTAATTAAAAGATGGATTACAGTAGTTTAAAATGGGGATTCCAGAGATGGCATCAGAAACATACGTTTTGTGGGCATCCCAGATCACAGGTAAGAACTTGCCTAAAAATATTTAAGTCTTACTGTATTTTCTCTCTATTTGAAACAGGCTGTCTAGGATCCCTTCTTTTTTCGTTTGGGCTCTACAGTTTGCTGCAAGCTAGAGATGAGCACAGGAGAGAAAAAAAGAGACTCGATAATGGGCTTGCCCCAAAATCTAGCAACCTGCAATCTTCAAACTATTACTATAAGGCCCGTATTTTGGTCCTTGCATGATCCAACTGAGCAATGTTTATTTTTTTACCATCAAATTGAAATTATTTTGGGTAGATACAGACTTCTGTGAAAGAGCTTTTGTTTGTAGTCAGATTAGTAAACATAATTTATAATCATCCAGTTTTGTAAAATGTTAAAGAATTAAATCTTTTACTGGAAATAGTGTATTGAAACATAGAACTGTTAAGGCCGGTACACACGAGGGAGCTTGCTCCCGCAGCACGCTCCTGCAACACGCTCCCGGAGCAAAGCTCCCTCGTCTGCACCAACGATTTCTAGCAAAAAATTTTGCTCCCAGGTTTTGCTCCCTCATATCAAACTGGTTTGATATGAAGGAGCAAGCTCCAGGGGCAAATCTGTTGCACGAGTCTGTTTCAGGAGCAAGCTCCCTCGTGTGTACTGAAATTTGCTTGCCGTGACATGACGTGTCTCCAGTTGGCCAATCAAATTGGCTTATTTTTTTCATCCACAACAGTTCCCATGCCCCAATCCGGTTGTTTATCATTCAGCTCCTTCGTCGTGTCCTTCGTGTGTACTGCTTGGCGTACTTACCCGGGAGCGTGTGTCGGGAGCGTGTTTCAGGAGCAAGCTCCCTCGTGTGTGCCGGCCTTTAGATCTTTGGAGAAAACGGCAAGGAAAGTTGCGAAGTACCGTAACCATCTAAGATTCAATCTGCGGTGCCTACATCAAGACGTGACCCAAAATGGGCCTTCCTAAAAGCAGCAAAGAAGGGAAAGAAACCTCGGACAGGGTGGAGCAGTGGCCGTCCAGAGAAGGCACTGGCTAAGATCCCGTAAGTTGCTGGTGTTGCCGAAAGAATTAAGAACGCATCCAAGTCACATAAAATCTCGACTACGTTTAAGCCGATTGGCACATTAAGATCTAAACTGGTCAAGGTCATGCCTAGAGAAAAGTTGTCAAATTTAGTCTACGGGATCCCGTGTGGATCTCAAGGATGTGCGGCCAGCTATGTTGGCGAAACCAACAATCCCTGCGTACCTGCCTGGATCAGCACCGTCACCAGGGATCCAATGAGGCACAGACTTCTGCGGTGTACCTACATATTAAGGAAACCCGTCTCTCTTTCAACAAAACAGGCATGTGATATTCGATCGAGAAGAGGACTGGGTCCGACGAGGCATAAAGGAGGCCATATGGGAAGGGTGGAGCAGCCTTCTCTCAACCGCAAAGGGGGCTCCGTTTCAGTTTGTCCAACACATGGGACCGGGTGCTGAGGCGTTTTCCTGGTCGCCTGTCACGTGGTCTGTCCAGGTCACATGACCTCTAGCATTAGCCGATGAAGGCCACGGTTTATGGCCGAAACGTTCCATGTTTCAATACACTATTTCCAGTAAAAGATTTAATTCTTTAACATTGTAGTCAGATTATTGTTTCTGTTTTCATTATCAAATTTGTATGCCACCCTTTACTTTCATGAATGATTGATAGTTTCTTACACTAAGGATGAGTACTGTATGGCACTAAAAAAGTTGCTGTTAAAGGATGTTGGCATCTTGAAATTGAAACTGAAGATTGTCTTTAGCTACATTGTGAGTTAAATATGATTTAATATCTTTTTGTCTGAATTTAAGTCAAGTCTGGTTCTTCATTCATTCCTTTCTTAATTCGTAAAAGTATTGTTGTTAACCACTGATCCAGTCTTGAAATGGAGTCATACTCTTTTACCTGCAAAGCGCGAAAAAGAAAAAAAGATTTTGAAAGCATTGCTACATGTATGTAAATAAACAAGACAAGGACAAAACAACATAGTTCTCCCTAGTTTTCAGCACATCATGTAAGGGACCTTTTCAACCCGGTAAAGCATTATTTTGGATAATGTTGGACGTTCTGCAAAGCAGAAGTGACTTCTGAGCGTTTGCAGGCGGTAATAAGTGCTCTTACAAGCGGTAAATTTTACTGGTTACCGCCTGATAAGGAGAACCCTGAAACAATGTGATGATTATAAACATAGCTGCTCTATTTTACACCAATTCTTGACTTTCAAAAAGACCACACATTTTCTGACAGTGATGGTATATAAGGACCACTTACAGCCTCTGTAAATGATTCTGTACTCTGTTCTTCTTTAGCTTCGATGAGGGTCTACAAAGACAATTGATATAAAGTCAACTTCAAGTTTAGCACTAGAAAAATCAGAGAAAAACATACGTTATTACTGGGCTGAGTTGTTTACATGTATATGTCCAATAGACCAGGGCCAAGTTGTTCAAAAGCAGATTAGCTCTAATCCTTATTCCTAGATTAAAATTAACCAAGGACTTTATTTCTTTACTCCCAAACTGAATGCTGTTCAATGCTAATATTCGACAAAACTTTACACTAGAAGAAGTCAACCTTGAAAAACAAAAATAAGCAAAAGAAACTTTCACCAAAATGTTGAAAACATGAAACAAAGGCTTACGCTAAACCTTGGTTAAGTTAATCGGCTTTCGAACAACCCGGCCCTGATCCTGGGTTGCCTGAGGTCAAACCTCATGGGCTGTCATGGTTACAAAATCCTGGTGCAAGTTCAGAGCTAACACCAAGCAAAGGAAGTAGGTTCAGGTGAAATATATCTTCCATGGTGCAAGGGCTAAGATACCAGAGGGCAGCATTTTTCGCAATATATTATCTTGGGAGCTTAAGAAACGACGACGGCGACAGTTGTCACACTGACACAAAACAGTGCCATCAATGGTTTAAAGGGAAAAAATAATCGTTTGCATCTACAGCATGTATTTTAGCACATATTCTTGCAGTACTCTGCACAACACGACATGGAATCACCAAATTTGAGGTTTTGACCACAACCGGCACTAGCATACAAAGTAGTGTACAAAATATGTGAATTTTTTTTCTCTATTTTTTACTCTGAAATATTTCTTGACAACAATGTGAATAGCCCATTTTCGAGTTGCTGCATGCCTAAGTTTCAAAGCAAGTCATGGTGCACAACCATTCAAATGGAAATTAGTTGCGTATTCTTATGCAAATCAAACTCATTTCCCTTACAATAGCTGAGCACCAAGACTCACTTCGAAACCGACACAAACAGCAATTCGGAAATGACTCATTGACCAAATGTGAGGTTGTGTAGAGGACGCGAGAACCTGACAAAACAATTTTAATTTTCTTCCCAAACAACCATACGATTCACACCAATTTTATTCCTGTAATGTGGATACACACTTTCCATTCCGAATGACGTGGAGTTAACAGTGTGTATCACGAAATTATTACAACGGGAAAAAACAATTTTTAGACAACTTTCTCATTGGCGTCATTATCCTTGTCCCTGTGTACACTGTAAGTTCCCTACAGCCACAATGTCATCATTTTCTCAAGCATTGCTGTTTTGAAAGTCTAGTTTGTACTTACCCTGAGTAGTTTACACTCTCTTGTGTCCTGGAATGCTGGGTACATGTCACAGTATTTTTCGACAGCTCTTTGAGCTTCAGCATCATCAATACACATGTGGCAGAGAGTTGCTTTGAAGAAATACTCTTTGGCACTATACTTCAGTAGAGAACTTTCAATAGCATCGGCACCAACCTAAAATGTTAAGTTATTGGATAGTGTTAATATCAAAGTACAGTGTCTTCTTTGATAACTTTTGATTTGCCACCATGCTGACCTCAAAAATCATATTGCTGATTTATTGCTTTGGTTAACTATTAACCACAACTGCTTCTAGAGCGAGTTTCAATCGAGTGTCGTAAAACTGTTGTAAAACCAAAACCAAAGTAATTACTTTGGCCAATCAAAAAGGACGGAGACAATCCAGAAAACCAATCAAAACTCGAAGTAGCCGACACAAAACGCGGGAAAATGTGCACGCGCGAGCCACGATTGGTTTTGGTTTCACTTCTGATTGGTTGAGAAAGTGGCGCGGGAACTTTGAACCAATCACTGAGTGAAGTAATCATAAACCAAGGCAATTCGCTATTTACTTTCGACACTCAATTGAAAACCGCTCTATTCTACTAATAACTGGCGAACTTCCTTTAGTAATAATTCAGTTAGGAACAACTCAGGGGCGAACGCAATAATCATAATTTCATGTTTCACTTGAATATTACAGTTATTGGGACCTTAATATTGGATTATGTGTTTCCTATGAGCAACAACGTTTCATTCTAAAAAGTGCACTTATGATGTCCACACAAAATGCACTCTCTGAGAAGAGAAAACTAGTTACATGTAGTCTTGTTCTTGTGACCTGTTTTTACTCCAATCTAAAGTAGAGTGTGTGTGAACACACATGTCATCTTGGACACATGCCATTGTGGACACATGTCATCTTGGAAGCATGTCCCAGCAGGAATTCCGCAGGGTTGCGTGCTCTTCCTCGTCATGGTCAATTCCCTTGCACATCAAGACTCTTGGAGATGGAAATATATCGACGACCTAACAGTTGCTGAAAGTTTCTCCGTCAACCAAGACCAAAGTGACATGCAAACAAGCGATGATCGAGTTGTCCAACACGCCAACAACCATCGCATGAAACTGAATTCAGTAAGATGTAAAGAAATTCTCGTGTGCTTTCAAAGGGTACTACCGGACATCCCAAAAATCAGAATTGGGGATGACCATCTCGAAAGAGTGACTACTTATAAGCTACTTGGTGTCCACGTAACATATGATCTGACATGGAACGATGAACGCCGTCCCCAAGAAGGCAGCAAAACGTATCTATTCTATAAGACTGCTCAAACGAGCTGGTGTGGCTGCTAACGAACTTGTCCACATTTACATAACATCCATCAAATCTATTATTGAGCATGCAGCGCTAGCATGGTTTTTCCCGTCTACTGGATACCTCATTGGTCAGCTGGAAGTGATACAGAGAAGTATCGACTTTACGCCATTACTATGTCATACTTCAAACAAATGGAAAACGAGTAATACAAGCTCAACCACCTGTTCCCACAGCGCTACCAAAACCAGTACTCCACCAGATCACAAGCTAGAGGCACAGTCAAAGTACCATCAATCCGCACTAAAAGAGCTGCCAACTCCTTTATCATTAAAGCTAGTAGATATTACAATGATGAACTCACTAGAAACCAGTGAATAATCTAATAATACCCATAAAGTGACATATTCACTTATATTCACTCACCTTTTTAATTCACAAATTGTACATATTTTTATATTATATTTTACAAATCATACCAATGTATTTTAGACTGCAATGTCTACAGTTGGAAACAAAGCTATTATCATTATTAATATTACAAATAAAGCATTTCTTTTTCTTTATTTATGATAACTTACCTGTTCGTAAATCTCAAGAGCTTTTGCATATTCTCCCATCTGTGCTGAATACATTGCAACTTTCAATAAGCACTTGTTTGCAGAGCTACAAAAAACAAACAGAAGAACTTCATATTGGCAGTTACAATGAAACTTGCATTTCCCGTAAGACGAGAGTAAGATGCCCGTGCTAAACTGCACAGGGATATCATTATGGTTTGAAGAAGCTGACAAAGGAAGAAAACCAATCCACTATTTTAAACTATGCATGCAGTGTTTTAATGCTTTTCAAACATTCCAGCCATTTTTATGACAATAACCAGTTTAATAATAATAATAATAATAATAATAATAATAATAATAATGATGATGATGATGATGATAATAATAACAGCTGACCCTAGATTGTCATCGGTGAAAGTGTAATCTGACTATGGCATGGATCGACGTCAAGAAGGCGTACGACTCGGTAGACCATGTTTGGCTGGAGGAGATGATGATCCTGCATAGATTTCCTGTTTGGTTGTCAAGGACAGTGGAGAAGTTAAGGAAGAGCTGGAACACAAGGGTGGTGGTGACTACAAAGCAAGGTCGCGAGACTTCTGAGCCAATTTGGTTTGTCAAAGGCCTACCCAAGGGTGATGCTCTTTGCCCCAGGCTCTTCACAGTCTGTTTGAACCCCATGGTTATAAACTATCAAAGCGCATTAGTGTAAAGGTAACAGACCTCTTGTATAACGATGATCTAACGATCTTTGCATCTTCAGAGAGTAAACTAGACTGTGTTATGGGATCAACCAAGAGCGCAATGGAGAATGTCCGACTCCAGTGGAACCCCAAAAAGTGTGGAGTCGTCCATGTACAAGGGGAGTGGGGGGGGGGGGGGGAGGGAGGCACATACCTATCTCCGCAATGCCTGAGGGTAAGGGTAGATGAGAATATGTGTGTTCCCAACCTCGAAGAGGGCAATCAGTACAAGTTCTTGGGTGTGTTAGAGACGGTGAGGAAAGAGGAGAGCATGTTGTTGGAGCGCGCAGCTAAGGAGTTTCTTCGCAGAATGTTTATCATCTGGTCAAGTCCCTTGTCTGATCACAACCGTGTAACAGCCTCAAACCAATTTGCATTACCAGTGTTAGGCTACCTAATGTGGTCACAACAGTGGCCAGTGACAGAGCTTAAAAAGTTAGATAGAGAAACTTGCAAAATAATTGTTGAGAATGGTGGGAAACATCCCAACAATTCAACTGCCATCCCATACATGCCAAGAGAGAAGGGAGGTAGAGGCCTGTGCTCGATCAAGGAGGAGTATAAGTTGACGCAGATAAAGACGGCAGTAAAGTTACAAAGAAATGGTGACCCAGCTACGGCGATGGTCAGTGAGTTTGAAGAGAGAGTGGAGAAGTTAGGTCATAGTTCGTTAGTTGAAGAGGCAGCAGGGTAAGCAGAGGAGATGGGCCTCTAGTTGCAACTAGAGTACCCAAATCCAACCTGCATAAAGCATGATAGCGGAAAAGTGATAACAGCAGAGAAACTGATGGCAGAGCTGAGAAGGCGTTTGGAGCAGAGGTCATTGTATGCGGTGCACAAACAGAACCTGGCAGGGGAAACTAATCTTTGCGAGAAGTGAAGACAGGAACCTTAACTTTGATGGCTGTTTCTGCTGGTTAAGTGGTTGGAAACAATGCCCAACACATACAGTGGTAGGGATATTTGAGCTTTCCAAACAGTTACTACCTACCAGGTTGTATGCTTGCCAGAAAACGCATGCGGATGTAACAAGTGAGGTGATGTGTAGTCTATGCAATAAAGCCCCTGAAAGAGTTGCTCATGTCCTGGCTGGTTGTACTGCCATTGCACAAGTGAGTGCATGACCCACCATGACGCAGCTCTCAAGCTACTCTTTTCCGAAATTCTGCAAGACGTAGGCCTTGTAGACTCGTGCCACCTTGGTGCTCGCCACTGAAACTCAAGCCAGTGTTCGAGGTGAACAATGCGCAAGCACTCTGGGATGTCCCCCTATTTGAGCAGCACCAAGAAGTTAAAGCCAACAGAGTGGATGTTCATATTATCAACCACGAGTCAAAGCAAGTCATCACGCTTGCTTTACAAATCGTGAGAAAAGGAAGGAGGAGAAAACCACAAAACAATGACTGCTCCGTTGGGAATTAAATAAAAGCAGAAGTACCAAGGAAATGAAGTGAAACAATATAATATCATAATGGACGTATTGGGGGGATGGTGCTGAGACTTCTTCATAACATGCAGAAGGCTGTACTCTCTGCACTAAACATCTCTCGAACGTTTAAAGTTGCAACATGAAAATGAATACCACATTCGAATTAATTTTATTAACTCTCTGTCTTCAACGTCTTTAGGATTTTTTAAACTATGATGTAATTGTCAATGGATTTCTATGGCCCAATAAGTAATATGTTTGAGAGAATTTTAAAAACTTTATGATCACCGTCGTAAATTTTAGATGTCCTAAATAGTTTTACCAATTTTTTTCCTTTTCTTTTTGATCAAAGTATTATTAATAGCACTAATTTTATATATCCTTAAGTTTTCCATACAATTTTGTCTTAAGTTTTCACTATATAATGGACTACACTCACGCACCTCGTTATACTATTTTTAATTAACTGTATATTGCATACAAAAGTTTTAAGTGCTTATATTATAATAATAATAATAATAATAATAATAATAATAATTATTATTATTATTATTATTATTACAGCCCACATGCAACATAGGTTTTGAAATACATTTTTTGTATTCATGAAGAAGTTATCATTAGATTTGTACTGGCTTAAAACAATACATTCAACGCAAACCAACAGTACCATCATTGGCTTCGCCTGGAAGCTTGGCACACTAACTCTGCGCATGCTCCTTTAAACCCGTGATGATGGCAGCGATTTGCCTCCAACATATTATTTTATATCTCAAAAAATGGATAGGATGCTTAATGGTGAGTATGAACAACAGCCTTAGATCACTCCATTATGGATGGAGACAGTACATGTAGTTACTGTACTACAGTAGTATGTGTATTGAAATGCTGGGTCTTGAAACATACCCTTGCAAGTTACAATCAGTATTCTTTGCGCTAGAGTGGCATCAATCCCTAATAATAATTATTATTGATGATTTCATCGCAACAACATGTACATGTTCAGTAGATGTTTAGTAGATGGTCAACTCCGTTGCAGTTGAACCTAAATCGACATTTGCACCTGTTTGACTCTTCCCCTCTGTAATATTGAGCAGCCTGTTCATAATGAAATATTGCCTGAAAAAGATAATAATAATAATATTACACTCATACCTGTAATTAATTCTGTACATGACAGACCTCTGGCTTTTGATTTTTGTTTTATAAAATTCTACATACACATAACTCACTTTCCATTTCATTTTCAATTTCAACCTTTTGCTTAATTAACGAAGATTATGTTGGGAAGAGTCTAATAACCGAGATACAACCCTATATGAATAATTTAGTGTAATAATTATACCAATTACACCAATTGAAACAAATTATTTATGTACTAAAAATTATTCAACAAAATTTTTGGCACTGTAGACATTATCATTCTGAAATTGACACCTTGCAAGGAAGATGGGAAAAAATTTTCCTTATCAACAAACAAAAATCTTAAGTATTCAAATTAGTAATCATTACATGTCAAAAGTGTCGTACATGTTTTTAAGTTACAGAATACATGGTGAGGGTTTCCAGTTCTAACAGTTCTTGAATGTGCTGTATAGAGGAACTCACCGCAAAAAACAATTCAACAATTTAAATCTCTCACCTTTTCTAAGTCTGCCGTGTTTCCCTCATAAATCTCAGCCACAGTAATATGATGCTTAGCAGCCATAGTAAACCGACCCTAACAAACCATAAAGCCGTCAAGGCTGAGCATCAAAATGTATATTGTCATAATTGTTCTCCATTCATTTTTAGGCACTTATTAAAAATCAGGCACTTGATAATGGTAATAATGTAAGCAACAATTACATGCTTGGCATTCAGCGGGCTACACGGTTTATTAACAATACTTTTCAAAGAAAACAGTGCATGTTACACCTATGTAAGGAAAATGGTTTTCCAGTTAACACACCTGGCAGATCATTTATGTTACTGACATTTAACCAACAATTTTCCTACCATATCTGTGTAAATGTTAATGGCCATTTCAAAAGCTCTCACTGCTTCTGCAAGAATATAAAAAAATGCTAGAAAAATTATACCTGTATATACATACTTGTATAGTTTATGATCCTATACTTAAGGTCCTAGGTAGAGCTGCTCAGCTCTTGATCTATTTTATTTTATTTTATTAACTTTGCCAGTCAAGCTGGCAGAGTGCCACGACAGCTTGCGCCAATTACTGTGGCCCCTTTTTTTACCCTCCCAACCATGATACACAACAGAAGACAGACCACAACACCGGGAACTACGTGCCCTACTCTTAGCGACAAGTGTGTGGGTTCTTTTACGTCCCACAGGATTATGAACATTGAAGGGTTTTGAGACGGGACCTCCCGCTTATTGTCCTTATCCGAGAAGACTTGAAAGTCTAACCATTTGCAGATGTAGGTAGCACTTTCTCCTCAGTTATTTAAAGACCTTGAGTGTTGGTCTGGCCGGAATTGAACTCGCGACCTCCCGCATGACAGCCCGGTGCTCAACCAACTGAGCTACCGGTGCGTGGCTTCTCTTCTGTTCCAGAGACTTTTGTCTCGCTTACTTTTAATTAATTAATACAACTCAATACAGTGTACATGCATGCTTACCCAAAAGCAGTCAATAAACCAAATGTAGTTTTGACTGTAAACTGTTCATGGAAATAACTAAAGTTACATGCAGAGATGCTTTTCATCATCAAAGAGCAAATATCAATCAACAAGTTGCAAAAATGTATCTTTCAATTTGCATGTACTATGTACTGTATACTTGTATGGCTTGCTGGGAAAACAACAGTTCCCTTTTTTCCATGAAAGTAAAGCTGTTATGCAGGGACATTTTCTGGATAATCTTAGTGGGGTCATGATGGCATGGCAACCATCACGCAATCATGCCTCACCCCTCAGTCTGTGATCCTCTATAGGCTGAGCTTTAATAATAGAATTCAATAATAATAATAATAATAATAATAATAATAATAATAATAATAATAATAATAATAATAATAATAAACTTGTATAGTGCCGATATCAATATATATTCAACTCGATTCTTCTGATTTTCTTCTGATTTTTCTGATTCTTGTGATTTTCTCTGAGTACTATAATTTTCTTTCATTCTCATCAAAATCAAGATCTCCCATGCCATGTAATTATGCCAGGGTGAACTGTCTGGGAGAGGTTAAAGGGGCTATGTCATGTTGTTTTAGGGTGTTTAAAGTGCTACTATGATTAATTAAAAATCACCTTTTTTTCCTTGTGATTGCTCAACACTTCACTGGCAAAATTTTAACTGTTGATTTTTATTCAAAGGCTATTTAGTTGGAGTGTAAGGTTTGGATTTCATGGTTCGCTATAACTCTCGTTCCAAACTGACCGATTGGACCTCAGAGGGTTGGATCTATGGAAAAGTGACGTCATTTACTCACTACACTGTAGCTTAAAAATTCAGCGGGTAAACGCTGCCTATCATACATGTATATGCAAAACACAAGTTTAAAAGTCTGAAAGCCCGGAAATCCCAGGATGTATATTAATTCAGCCACGTACACACGCATTGCGTCTTTGATGTCATTTTCTCCTCGATCCAGCTCCCTCAAGGTTTTTAAAGTTAGTAATGGCAGACCATTGCGGGAGGAGTGGTGGCTTCATGGTTAGTGTGCTCGAATCCGGATCGAGTGGGCCAGGTTCGGGTCCTGGCCGGGGACATTGTGTTGTGTTCTTGGGCAAGACACTTTACTTCCACGGTGCCTCTCTCCAGCCAGGTGTATAAATAGGTACCAGCAAAATGCTGGGGTAACCCTGCGATGGACTGCCATAGAATCCAGGGGGGAGTAAAAATACTGCTAGTCGCTTCATGCCACAGAAATCGGGATAAGCTCTGGCTCTGATGGGCCACTTGGCTCATAAACAGACTTTACTTTTTTTTTTAATGGCAGACCATTAAACAGGCAAATTCCAGTTAAAATTAACTGGTGCTTTTTAGAAATCAAGGCTTAAAACTTCGATGAGTTACTGTTTATTTAGCATGATAGTTTTGAAATCCACTGAATTTGGTCATAGGGGTTAGCACTTTCAAGGACATCTTTAGCTTGTCACAAGTTTAATTAAAGTTCAAAAGTGGTTATGTGGAATTCCTTTACTGACAAAATTACCGTTACATCACAAACACGATGAAGGCCTCTATCGAGGCAATTTCCCATAAATTTGAAAAACCTTACGCCAACTTTTTTCATGATTACCCAAATGCAATCCAGTTCAACCTCGTCCACTTTTGTTGTATTTCTTTTATGTTGTTCAATGATTTTAAGTGGTTCTTGCAATGTTTCTTTCCACTTTTTGGGCATTTTGAATGTCATGAAATTACACAAATTTGTGTGACATAGCCCCTTTAATAAAACTAAACTTGAATTTACCTTCTACATCAGTCTTCTTAAAACAGTTCCCTGCGTCAACATAGCGTTGCCCTGCTTCATGCTTGGACTGAAGATTAATCTGTAGGTTTGCTGCTTCCATGAATGCTTTACCTGCAGCTATAAAGAAGAGTGTGTCACAAAAATCATGTTGCCTGGATGTGTCAACTTTCTCAAACCAGAGAACATGTAGTTATTGGATAGTGATCTATCAGTTGGAGAGTCATGTAACGTAACTAGTTCTTTGAACAAACAAGGCAGGAAGAATTGTGAGAAGAAAACAGACTAATACAAAGCACAGGCCACAACTAACACTGATTAGTGTTAAAAATAAATACTTGATAACCTTTTAAATGAAAAAAGCCAGTCACCTGGGCATGGGACATGGTGATTAGGAATCAACTTAGCTTGGTACCACTGAAATCAGTGGTTAAAATAAATGAAATTACAGCTGTACAAATGAATAATAGGCTCACCACTCCATTTTTGCGCCATCTTGAACGAATTTCCTGCTTGGATGTAGAGTTCTGTCGCATCCTCTAGCTTTGAAGCTCCCCTGAAATCAACAAAAAACCTTTCTTTTGCAATCCGATCTGAAGTGATAACACTTCAACAAGGCCTACATGTATGTGCATGCTCAGACAACTCCTTAAACCAACTTGGACCTACCCAAACAATCCACCCAAAAATCCCTGAGATGACTTAACTTTCTTCTCTGCCTGAGATACAAGCTCAATCGCTTTGTCTTCATGCGACATGGTGTTCTACAATACCCGTGTTTTCAAGCTATTCTACAGCCACATTAGTCACTTTTCATCGTCTCCCGAGTTGACGTCACGTATATTTGTGATGTCGGGAGATTGGGACGAATATATAAGTTCCCGTGAGTCACTAGGGGCATTGGCAAATCAAAGATGGCGGACTAGAAAAACGCGCGAAATGTGTTCAAGGTTTTCTCCAGTAATCTTCTCCCAAAGTGCGAAGTAATTTTAAGACCACTTTAAAAACAAGTCTTATATGTAATCACTGTATTCTTCTGGAAGTATCATGGGGGTAAGCTACGTTGTAATTAGTGCTGGCAACTTTAAGAACCTTTCCTTCTAGACAAGTGGTATCATGTTTGCACTGATGATTGCTGCTTTGACGTGTTGTTATAATAATCAAGGAGTAATAACAAACCATTTTTGCAACTGTCTTATACACAGAAGAAATCAACCAAAGGCAAAGAGAAAAAACTGAAGAGGAAAGAGGTATGAAATCACTACCGCACATAAATCTTTTAGGTAATCTACAGCTGGCTGAACTTAAAAGATTGATGACCTTTTAGGAAATGGCGAGAGTCAGTGCTGCCCAAGCTGTCGTTGATCTTGCCAACGAGGTATGGCTATGTTTTATATTACTTTGCATATACATGTAATTCAGAGCAACTTCATTCAAATTGGTGGAAAGAATGAGGAATAATAATAATAATAATAATAATAATATTATTATTATTATTATTATTATTATTAAATAATAATAATAATAATATTATTATTATTACTAGCCGTTCTCAATGAGAAGGAAAATGCTAGAGTAGGAGGAGACCTGATCAATGCAGGCAGCCCCAAAGAGAGGAGATTTTGTGAGACCAAACGCCTTGTAGTAGTCGATGGTGATGGTAGCCATTGACATAACATGCGACTGCCTTCGTTCCAAACTCGACCGACAATGCGAAGAATCTGAAGCGAAATTTTTCTCAAACCAGAGAAGAACACAGTTTGAAAGCTCAATAATATATCATGAGTCAATTCATAATGATACTTACCGTGAAAACAACAAGAAAATCCAGAGGAAAATCCGCCACTACACAAATCCGCCACAACTCAAAGAAACGAATATTATGGTTTTTTCTGCCATGTGATTAGCCGAGCATTTGTTGGGTGGCGCTTGGTGTCCGACAACAATGCGAAGACTGTAACTCGATGGCCCGAAGAAATGCGGAGTGTACTTCAGAACCCAATCTACAAAGCATAGCATTTATAATCGGGCAAGCTCAGGCATGCAATCTCGAGATTCGTTGCGCGATAGCGCGAGATGCATTGCAATTATTATTATTATTATTATTATTATTATTATTATTATTATTACTATTATATATAACAATAGGCACTATTGTTAGATTCAGTGATGTGAAAAAAATTGGCTTTAAATTCAGCTGTTCAGGCATTGCACCACCTGAATTTGTATGCTTAAAGGCCCAGTAATAAGGGCAACATAATATTTTTCATACAACTTGTTGTGCAACAATGTTGTGTTGCAAGTTGAGATGGTTTGTTGCTTCAGTACTAAATGGGTTCACATTCATACACTCAATAAGCTCAAGTTAGGACATGATGGCTAAATACATAAGGCACAGAGGTTTGACAGAAAGCTAGAATGTTTTATGACAGGAGTTCAAGAGAAATTTTACTGTTTAATAACAAGACTCCAGCAGTGGCAAAGCCCTGGTTTTTTTCTTTACAACTTATAGTGTCTATGTATGTGTCAGCGAATTCCTAACCAGGTGAAACTCTAAGAACCACACCCCGGGTGATCTTTCCATTTCTCCAATGTAGCAACAGACCTTTAACCACAGACTTCCATCAGTCTCAGTCGATTTTCAGGCATACTGTGCACATGAGATTTAATTATTTTTTGGTTATGACATTGGGTGACTTAATATTTTTTATGACCTTCCCAAGGTGGAAGATCCCTTAGCACCTTTAGCAGCTTTCAAAACCTTCAGCAGAAATGGGTGAGTAGACTAAAATATCAAAGGTGAAAGACAATAATAAAGTACTGTAGCCTGGGCAGCTAGTGGTTCTGTTGTTGCAGTGCACAAAAAATTTGGAGCAGTGCAAGAAGGCTGTGGCAGGAGAAACGCTGGCATGGACAGTTTTGATTGGATAAGTTAGGGTTCGTGCAACTCCTTGAAGTCCTTGAAAGGCCCTGGAATTTAATTTTGGACTTCAAGGGCGCTTGTAAAGCCCCTGCAAAAAATGATTTTGTGGAAAACTGCTTGAAAACTCCTTGAATTTTTGCTTGGATGAAATTGTTGAAATTGCATCATGCTAAGTTAAAAGAGACATTTCAAAGATCTGAGCCCAAATTTGATTATTAGGGAAACATTAAAACCTAAAATTAAAAATGTCCATGCATGCACTTAACTTGCATGCTGTGGAAAGGAATATCAAGGTAGGCTTTTTCAGCACTGAAAACACTGAAACACTACGTATGGCATAGAAATATTATTAAAAGGACTCCTTGAAAACTCAATTTCTGGCTCTTGAAAACTCGGACCTTGGATACTCCTGGAATTTTATAGACAAAATCCAGCACAAACCCTGATAAGTACATGTCATTCAAATGTTTGTTTAATCTGATAATCCAAAGTGGTGTGTAATATTTGTTATCCAGAACAAACAACAAACACTGGCCTCACAAACTACTACTTTATTAGAAAATGCAACCAAATTTGCAGTATTCTTGAAATTCCTTGCCCACAATTTTTCTCAAAGAAACTACAAGTTTTTCTCACATATAAGGGTGCATGAAGGCCAAATTCGCCACAGTTCATTTCTTCATACAGATGTAGATTCATGATCATTGATTTCCTTTTATTCTGAAAGGAGCTCAACGTTTCCACATGCCCACTTGGGGTGACCATAACCACTTTCACTTCCGTAGTGGGGCTTTTAATAGACAAATCTTCCTTGGTCTGGTTAGAAGTCAAAATTTCACCATAATAATAATAATGCCTACCCAAATCCTTAATCTTTCTCTTAATTTATTTCCTATGACACACTAATACCGTCCTATGAATATAGTAAAGTCTGCAATTTTTTTCACCAGGTTGAGTCTTCATCTTGTGTGCCAGCGTGTAACAGACTTGAGTAAAGAAGATATCGACTGGGTATTTGAGCTCACCAAATGCAACATGCAATCATTGTAAGCCAGCGGGTATTCCTTGCTTGAGTATTACTTGGGCTTTCAATAAATTTTTGAGTATGTGTCTACCCATATGAGAGTAGGCGGCAGTAAGTGAAAATTCCACACTATTTAGAGAAAGTAATATAGAAAGTAAGAGTTTATTTGAAATACCTGTTCTGGTTTCTTTGTTTTGCTTAATTGGTACTGATCATCAAACGTTGTGTTTGGTGAAAGGAAATTTGTGGTAGTTTAATTGTTGCACTTTAATTAAAGTGGTACTATGATCAAAAAATCAAATTTGTTTTCTTTGGGTTTCAAAACTATGTTAAGTAAACACAAAGTAACTCAAGTTTTAAGCCTTAATTTAAAAAAGACACTTGTTTATTTTAACTGGAATTTTCCTCTTTAATGGTCAGCCAGTACTAATTTTAAAGTTCTGAGAGGGCTGGATCAAGGAGAAAAGGACGGCAAAGACTCACTAGTTTAAGAATGCAATGTGTTTGTATGTGACTGAATTAATTAATAATAAATGGAGGATATTACACGGTGATGAGAAGATATGAATTTTATGTTCGAGTGGCAAGAATAATATCTCACGAGTGAGCGAAGCGAACGAGTGAGATGTTGTTCTTGCCAAGAGAACATAAAATTCATATCTTCTCGTCACCGTGTAATGTTCTTTTTATTATATGGAGACTAAATATTGAATATTTCCGATTTTATTGTGTTTCAAAGTAGTCAAGTTTTGCAAATACGGCTGGGCTTTAAAGCAAACAGAAAATATTCTTCTTCGTGTTTTCTTCTTCGTGTTCTCGTTTTCAAGTTTTTCTGTAAACTCTTTGGCTTCTTCGTCGCTGGGCAAACCTGCTCGCCATGCTTTTATTCTAAACAACAAACGTGACGCGAAAAACCAATTCAACAAAAGCAAAAGGTGGGAATCGTGACGTAATTGAACGATACGACACTCACAAAGGTGACATACGGAAAATACGCTACTCGGGTCCCGGAGGAAGTGGCGTATGGAATCTACGAGTGGTTTAGTTCCCAGTAAAACACTCTCCTCCATATAATAATGATATATATCATTCATTCCACTCTTTGCAGAGAATACAACTGAATTGTCAAGTGGTAAAATTAACAATTTTATTATTACGATACAAAATGTAAAACTAATATAAAAATCTAAAAGTAAGACAATCATTCCCTCTTTTGGTTCTTATGCTTTTGGTTCTTATGTAAGGGCGGAAAGACTTTTCATGGTCAGATCTAAGATTATATGGTACATCAATAACTTCATTACAAGTGCACAATCTCCATGTGGAGAAAAGCTTATTACTAATATCAAACTGTCTTTTCTCAAGACTTTCAAGACCAGAAATGGTCCATTGAAAGCTTCATAATAACTACGATCTGGGAAGACAATTTTAAGGGCTCTTTTTTAAGGGCTTCTTTTTTGTATGGAATCCAACTTAGCTGACAAAATAATACTTTGGAATAATTATGTTGCCACACTGGGACAGCATATTCAAGTATACAGCTGTAGATCTGACGGAGCACTTACAAACACCGATGATATTGCTGCCAGCAACACCAGCTCTTTTAAGCACCCTTAAGGCGTACAATCGGCATGACTATTGCGGGGCTGGGGGATAGGGAGTGAGGGGTAGGGGTAGGAGGTGAAGGGTACCATAGCTAAAACAACCCAAGCCTTTACAAAAATGCTAACCTTAGGCCTAGTCCTTATCTAAAGCATAGTGTTTAGGCCTAAGGTTTGCAATTTTGTAAAGGTTTGGGTTGTTTCAGCTATGGTACCCTTCACCTCCTACCCCTCACCCCCTATCCCCCATCCCCTACCCCCTATCCCCCACCCCCTATCCCCCATCCCCAGATTAGTCATGCCGCATGCAATCATATAGCGGCCTTACTATATATAATCAATGTGGGCATTACACCAAGTAATTTAAAGGTCGAAACTCTTTCCAACTGGTGATTTCCTATGCAGATGGGCTGTATAACAGTGTTAGGGTATTTCGTGAAATTTATAAGCGTTTTTACATTTAAGTGGATTTAACTTCATCTTATGTTTGATACAAAAATTATATGTGTCTCTGACAGCTAAATTCAAAATGCGAATTTACTTATGAGATAAAATTTCTAAAAGTGTAGTATCATCTATGTATTTGGCTCTTATATTCCAGTCCCTTAAGAGTCTATTTATCTAATTGAGAAGAGGGTCATGCCTATCTTAGTCCGTTGGGGTTTGCCACCATGGGTGTGCTTCCACTCAGACAAGGTATCATCTATACACACAGCTTGGGTTCTACAGTGTATTTGTCAGAAATACTTTATCGAATTCAGATAGCACAGGGTCCCACACCAAGGAGTGATAGTTGATCCATAAGTACAATGTATATGGTGATCTATCATACATGTATCAAGTCCCTTTGAAAAATTAGGAAAAAAAGATCCGGCACGGCAGTTTTGGGCTTTCAGATTTTTAAACTTGTCTTTTGCATACATAATAAACTGTGTTTACTCGCTGAAATTTTAAGCTATTGAGTAAATCACATAACTTTTCCCTGTATCCAACCTCAACCCTCTGAGGTCCAGTCGGTCAGTTTTGAATTCGAATGTGAGTAATGGTGGACCGTGAAATCCAAAATTTACACTCAAAGTAACGGCCTTTGGATAAAAATCAAAGCTCAAAATTTTGCCAGGCAGGTGTTAAGCAAACACACTTTCAAAATCTGAAGAAGAAAAGGAAGTGATTTTTTGATCATAGTACCACTTTAAGGAAGTGAATGAATTATCCTCTTTTCCAGTTTTCAGCAGTTGTGGAATTTTTGATTACCTCAGAAGAATGATGTACACTTCTATTTGGTTAACTACATTGTATCTATAATTTTAATGTAAAGTTCTGAAGAATATTTATGTAATGAAATAACGTGATATAGTGTGATTTTCTTGGTGAGTTTGTCTTCAGAAGGACTGTCGTACATCTACATGTACTGTAGTTCTCATGTTGATTCTTCTTATGCACAGGTGCACTACGGGTCACATTCTTGTTCAGTAAGCATAAAATAAAAAGTTGTGTTAGTCGATAAAAATATTAAATTACTTAATTTTATTTTCAGATACGAAGATAGCACCTGGGGCTGGAGTGATAAAAAGAAAAGAGATGAAATGACAGAAGACAAAGCTTGGTAGTTAACCAAACCCCTTTTCCTGCTTTGATGAATTATAATATGTCCAGAAATACCGACAATTAGATGCACACCTATTTTGATTTAAGCACCAAAAGTGTCCCATTGCTTTTTCCCTCAACTTCAATAATCTGCTGTATCCAGAAATCAAGGCAATGAATCCTCCAACTTTACTCCTCAAGGATATAGACATAAGGGACTTTAAGATCTACAACGGCGACATTGACGAAAATGTCACCTCAAAATATAACTTTGCACAATTGTAAGTTTCACGCGGGTAGGCCAAATAGTTCGCGTAGTACGATGTGGGCGAAGTATCCTAAAAATAAATTGATACGAGCGGTTTCTGAGTAAAAATAGAGACTGAGAGATTTGCACGTGTACGCTTGCGTTGTCCTCAAAATCTCAAATTTGGTGACTTCATGTGGTTGATGTGCAGAGTACATGAGAGTACATTTACTACAAATGCGTGCTGCACGTGTAGCGCAATTATTTTCCTCTTTTAACCAATGATATTAGGGCTGTTTATACGAGAGAAAATAAGCCGCAGCTTACTCTGGCCGCGGCGTACATAATGCGCGGGAGGTCGTGAGTTCGACTCCGGCCGGACCAACACTCAGGGTCTTAAAATAACTGAGGAGAATGTGCTACCTTTGTAATTACATCTGCAAACGGTTAGACTTTCAAGTCTTCTCGGAGAAGGACTGTAAACCGGAGGTCCCGTCTCATAACCTTTCTTGGAAATTAAATAGTATGGGACGTTAAAGAACCCACTCACTATTCGATAAGAGTAGGGGACGTAGTCCCCGGTGTTGTGGTCTGACCTTATCTGGACGGGGGCATCTCTCACTTCCTAAAATAAAATTGTAAACTGTGTAATTAGCAGTCTGGCTAAAGTCCCCTGAAAAACATTGTAAATTAGTCCTGAAAAGCCCCAAGGGGAGAGACTAATAGCTTCACTCACTCACATAATACGTGAAAGGAACTATTTATACCAGTATAAACTCCCAGGTCAGGATAAGCCGCGGCTTGAGAAAGCCGTGAACGTAGATTTTGTACCATTTATACGGGGTGTTTGCGTCTTATGTAATTAAGCCGCGGCCAGAGTAAGCCGCCGCTTATTTTCTCTCGTATAAACGGCCTTATTGTCATTTTGTAGCGTTCTCCATGACGAACGTGTCGTAACTGATTTTAAAGTCTCTAGAAACGGTTAAGGTCTGGCCAGATGCTCGCAACATTTCAATGCAACATCTTGCAACATTGTTGGGCACAACATGTTGCGTACAAATGTATGTTTGGCCAACCTGTTACGATATGTTACAACGTGTTAGATGATGTTGAATCAAATTTGAAAACGGTCTACTTTTTTGTGCAACATTTTTGTTCTTGCATGGTTTTTGTTCTTGCATGATGTTCTTGTTTGGCCACATTCATGCAACATTATTGCATTAGGGCATGCGTGCTTGGTCCACTTGTTGAATTGTGTGTTTGGCCAGCCCGTTCAACACATTGTCGCAACATCGTGCAACAATGTTGCAACATGTTGCCTTGAAATGTTGCAAGCGTTTGGCCAGGCCTTTTTGACAAACCGAACATGAAAACAACCCTTACCCAAATGTTAACAGTATTGTTGTAAATTGGTGGTTCACATTTACACTTTTTGGTGTTTCATAATTTAAAACATTGCTGTGCATCTTATTACCTGCATCTGTGAACAAAACATTCCTTTTAAACTCTCATATTTCATCATTTTTTTTACCATTAAATCTGGCACAGGTATCTAATAGCCAAAGCTGACTCCGGGAAAGCTGTAGGGTTCTCTCATTTTAGATTTGATTTGGAGGAAGGAGATGAAGTACTTTATTGGTAAGTTGGGTCGTTTTGAACTGAAGGACCTCAATGATAGAAACCATGATGTTAATACAATTTTTTTTTTCTGGCAGTTATGAAATACAGCTAGAATCTGATTCACGGTGCAAAGGTCTAGGCAAGTTTCTTATGCAGATTTTGGAGATTATGGCACACAGGTATGTCCTTAATTGCATCCTTTTCACTGATGGGTCTGCAGTAATTGGCTCGTGCTGTTACAGGTTCCCTGCCACATTGTTGTTGTTGTTGTTATTTGTTACTTGTTCTGTTGGCGAAGCTAATCATAATAATAATCATAATAATAATAACAATAAATTATGGTGATGATAATGATTAGTTATGCAACGACTGTATTGAAAATCAACAGTCATTCTTAACCCACATGACGTCTTATCCCACTTCCAACACATGACGCTTTGGTAAAGTATGAGTGCTCCCGTAGCCTGCGTAGTTAGTGATATTGTTGGTGCGAGAGGCAAATTAATGAGTGGCTTTGCTTCTCTCGCAAACAATTTTGCCAGCTACGTAGGCTAGTGCTCCCACGACCTTACTCCCTAAATTTTCTCTTGGTCTGTGGCCTTTGGATTTTTTTCTTACAGCTGTAAGGGTCAATCAAAGCTCTGATACCATTGTTCTATTTTCCAGAGCCCAAATGAAAAAAGTCATGTTAACTGTTTTAAAAAGTAAGTTGAAAAAAGTTGTATCATTTTGAGTCAAAGGGTAAAAATTGTACTTGCATTCTTGTTTACTCCAAATACCTGGGTAGCCAGAATTTTGATCTATGCTGCAGTTTTGCGAGCCTTCAAATAAGAGTTTTAGTAGAGCCATAATATTGACGGCGGCTGGTGTAAGAATTAATGCTCAGACTTACCTATGCTTACCATGTGATGTTTGTCTGTTTTTATCATGTTCGAATATGACAAGCTGAAATGACATCCATTTCTGTTCTGTCGCTACCCACCTCGACTTATCAGTGCCATCTGTTGGTGGTGGCCATTTTTATTCTCCTTTGTCACTTAATTATAACATTAAAATGAATTTAGGAGATGAGTGTTGGAAGGTGCCTTAAGTCTGTTCTGAGTTTGATATTTTGTTAGCACTGTTGATTTTTGTTCGTTCTTTGTTTTCAGAAAACGAGAGAGCTGTAAACTTCTTTACCAACGTATTGAAGTAAGTTGACAAGGCCTCAGGCTGGCAGGCCCAGGCCTTCTGGTTTCTTCATTAATGGCGGGCGGGAAAGGAAAGGATTTAGGAAACGAAAGGAACTTTATTTGAGTGTCTAATCTTCTAGCGCCGAAGAGCACTAATCGGGGACACTGTAAATTGAAATTAACAAGTTAACGCAAATCAAATAAAATTTTGGTTTTTGAGGAGAGGGGAAACCGGAGTACCCGGAGAAAACCTCTCGGTGCAGAGTAGAGAACCAACAAACTCAAGCCACATATGACGCCGAGTCTGGGAATCGAACCCGGGCCACATTGGTGGGAGGCGAGTGCTCTCACCACTGCGCCATCACTGGAAATCGTGGGAATTACAAAATGAAGTTGTTCAGGACAGGCATGCGGCGCTTTTAATTTTCCAAACTGAAAAAAAGGAAGGAATTATGTATTTCAACATTTCATAAATGTCATTGAGGCGGTTTTAATATCAAGTGTAAGGTAGAAGTGATCCTCACACTTTGCCGGATAATTTAAGAGAGTGTCTAATCGGCGTGGGTGGGTGGGTCCTGAGTCGTGGATCGTGGGTCGTGAGTCGTGGGGCGTGGGTGAACCTGAAGTATCGCAAATCATAATGCTGACAAACACAAAAGCGAAGGAAATGGATCATAAAGAGGAAGTTTTGACTCTGAATGATTTGGGGTTAGATTAAACTGATATATTGTTGAAAAATCCAAAGTTACAGTATCTCTCTTCGTGTTAATGAGTAATGTAAACAATCTTCGTAATACTAAATTAAGGTATCATGGAACCAGTTCGATTGTAACGGCTCATATGTAACATCCACAGAAACGAAAATTTGAAATGTTATGCAGTGGCATTGGAAATGTATTGCAGAAATGAACAAGTTTCTGCCCCTCTCCCTTAATTGTTAAGATTCCTTTACACACTCTGTATCGGGCTTCTTGCCGTTCGGAGTGTTGGCGTCAGTCCACATTTCTATCTTTCTCGAGAGTTGGAAGTATAGACGAACTGAAGCCAAATCAATAAATGACAGACCGAGTGACCCACACCACAGTGTTTCAGTAAGTTATCTTTTCTCCTGCCCTTATCATTCCGGAAACGAAGGACTATTTCTTTTTGAAATAGTTTATTCTTAGCATTGCATCGGTAACGCATAGGTCATGGGTTCGAATGCAGCTGGAGCCGCCTGAATTTTTCAGGTGTCTATAAGAAGTGCAAGTATCACTTCTATCTTTTGTCTATAACCCGCATTTCAAGTATACATTTCTTTCAA
>NC_090885.1:31856648-31909148 GCF_036669925.1 Montipora capricornis
GCGCGTTCCCTTGAGTTTTTATAAAACGCAAATTTCAGCCTTACGTTTGCCGTAGAAGCGACGCTATAAGTATTGAATCTCTCTTTTACTGGTTTTGACTGTCGTGACCAATTGAAACAAAAGAAGTTGTTTCCAGAAGTACGGAATGCTTCCTGGGGGAACGGTCAGGAGCACCAAAATGGCACTTCTCACGTTGCTTAAGCCGCTGTAACACCGTTGCAACTTTTAGCTGAAAATTCTGTGCAACAGCACTGCGAAACAAGTTTCAGCAGGCGTTGCACCGTGTAACGTGGTGTGTTTCATGAAACTTTGTTTAATTTCCGTCGCGAGACAAGTTTCAGGAAAAGTAGAACAGCTTTCTCTGACTTCTGCAACGATCGAAGTGGTGATAAAAACAAGAGTTTCACCGTGTAACAAACTGGTCTCGTTACGGTACGCCACGTAAGTCAATCAGAACCCGCAACTCTGGCAACAACATTTTGAGACCAGTTTCAACGTTCCCTAACAAGTTTCGACCTTCTATGTTGCGCGGTGTAACGCTTGCTGAAACTTGTTTCACAGCCCCGTTGCATATGCGTTTTAGCTAAAAGCTTCGACGTGTAAGGACAAGAACGACATGGGTATCCTTGGAAAAGCAAAAGGGGTGTGGACAAGGTGCTAGCGGCATTGCGCATGTTTTAAAGTGCATCTTGCTTGTCAGTTGTGAATGTGAAAAATAAAATAAATAAATAAATAAATATTGCTAGTGCTAATCACCCTTACTTGCAGTCGAGGACTTAATTGCGAAGGGCGCGGCTCACGACATCGGGCTGAAAGCATACAAAGGCGCCTCTGGCTGCCGGTATACAGTCAGTCCATGTTTGATGTCGGAGCACAGAACCCCAGCTAGATGTTAATTAGCTGTGAGTCGATTTTGATGAGGGAGGAAAACCGGAGTACCCGGAGAAAAACCCTCGAGTCAGGTAGAGATCGACTGAAACTCAGCCCACATGCTGGCCGGGGCCAGAATTGAACCCCGGCTCGCAGTGGTGGGAGGCCCGATAGATAACCACTAAGCCACCCTGACTCCCCGGGTGCTGTAGTTTCTTTTCTTTTCTTGGTTGAAAAATTTTCAAAGCAGTTCAATTTTAAATTTTCTCTGTCTCATATTCATGAAAATTGTGTGTAGGAAAGGAAAAATTAAAATTGAAGTAATTTTCAAGGCTAAAGCTTGAATAGTGATGATGATGTCCTATTGTAGTTTCGAAAACGTTCAGATTTCTAATATACAATTGAACTAGTTTAAAAACATTTAATTACAATTGTAGATATAAAATTGAACAAGACGCCAATAAGGGCGTATCCGTGGGATGCACAAACAGTTAACACAAATTGTCCAGTTACAGTGAACTTCAACTACAGGTAAACTTCGGAAAATGGGGATAGATTACCAGAAAGATAAATCTAATCTAACTTGAAGTTGTTTATTGTAAAACTCTTATCATTAATGTTACTAAATTTGCAAATGCAACTGAACGAAGGCCTATTGGGGTTTATCCGGATACCGGATATTTAGGTAAAAAATTATAAGGATACGGGATTTTTGGGTGAAAATTGACGAGATACGGGATTTTTTTAAAATAGGCACGCATTGCGTACGTGAGGTAGTGCAGTAACTTGGCAGTGTTTTTTTCCCATAACTGTCACCTGGGTTACATAAGAACTTTATTATTAGTTTGCCATCTCCATCCACCCATCTGTTGATGTTGGCCATGCTCCTACCCCATATCGCCCCTTCTTTCAGGGTAGCATGGCCAAGATGCAGATCGCTTTGTTGACGTTGTGATCCAGGCATCACAATCCTGATATAAACAAAGACATACGAAATAAGAATTTCATTAAGTTGTGCGATTTTATTATTTAGCAGTATTGTCTTGAATTTTTTGATGGAGTGGTCTCATAGTATCCCCCACTGCGATGAATTATTGGCAATTGTTTTGTCTGCTCTGAACCTGCTAACTATGATGAAATGTGCTCAGGCAAGAGACCTGGCTGGGGTTGCTCTCTAACTAGAGTTAAATACCCTGGAAACCTATAGGTTTTGATACCTCTTCACCAACGGAACCTTAGTGCTAACCAGGCTTTGAGTCACCGACCCCTGGGTATTAACTGTTGTGCGTTGTAGATGTCAACATTCTACATGTGTTGTTAAGCTACATTTGCTATAAATTCATGAGCTATTGTGGTCAACTGATCACCAAAAACTCACTCGAGAAATTTTAACTGACCTGAAATATATCAATTACGCAAATCGGTTCCAATTTTCGTGTATCTCTCAGATACAATCTTTAGCCACTAAGGTGATTGTGTAATTATTTCGTACCGTGTTGGCAATCGACACTAGTTGCAGGAAAAAATCCATTTTTGGGTTGATGGCACCCTCCGCCTGTCTCCATCGAACGAAAACAGATGCCTAGTTATGGATTCATTAGAAACAGTACTTTGCCTCGCCAGAATGTCGGGAAAGTTCTTCATGGTCCATACGAAGGATGCCACATTTCTCTCCTTGAAGGTTGAGGCAGTATTGCTGTCCTGTGAAGATGGTTTCAAAGTAGTGAGTGAATATTTGCATTGAATTTTTTTTTACGAATGTTACACAGAACGAAACAACTAAAATATCTTATTAGATGGAAGTCGCGAACAAAGACTTTACTCCACGTTACTTTTAGTTTTCATTTACATGGAAAAGTTCTTTTCATGGCTTGAAAAGCACAAGAAGCAGATTGCTATGGAATAGCATGCTCAACAATGTACTTTGGCTTGATTACTTGAACGTTACCACAAAATATATTTACAATAACAAGTTGTAAGAATGTGGGCACTAAACACACTGTTGTTCCCTGTTGGCAATCAGAAAAGAATTAAAATACCGATTTTACACTGACATGACAATAAGTGCAGTCAATCGATGAGATGAGAGGGTAATTCGATGAGAGATAAGGGAGCATTCATATACTAGTTTCACTGTGAAAATGAAGTACACCCGTTTCTCAAAACAAAATATCTTACGTAACACTTGCTTTCAGGAAAAGTAGCTTTGGGTCATTGTATAATGGGGAAAGTAGTTGTCAGAAGGCTTATATACATCGATAAGAAATCAGATAATCATTCAAGCGTATGAAACATTAATGATTTTACCGTTTGTTGAATCAGGTTGAATTGATTGAAAAATAAACAAGCAATATAAACTATACATTATAAGACACTGAAAGATGAAGCTTAAATTCGGCGAAGTTATGGGGACATCCCTAGGGAATCGATTGGATGCTGGTATTTTTAAGGTGAAAATTTCACTGGTTTGGCGTCAGTTCTAGCTTGAACAAGACGAGCTCACCCGCCGGCGGCTGGGTGCTGCCTTCGTTCGAGAAAAGATCTCGCAAAATGACGCCTGAAACAGCTCGGAACGACCAAAACAACATAACACAGGACTCAGTTGACACTTTGTTTAATCTTTGATTGAATCATTTGCTTTCAAATCTTTATTGCCGAGCAAATCACAACCGCGGTAATGTATTTATCCTTCTATAGATCGATAACCAAAACAACAACACCATTAGAGGGTAGTAAGCCTGTGGTTTGATCAACTCAACAAGATCGATTCGCGCTCAAATCCCTATGCACGGACCGCTCAGTTGTTTTAATGAACAGATTTAATACCTGCTTAGCTTGTCACATTTTTTGGTCATGTTTTTTAAAACGTGAACACGTTACACGTTTTTTAAAACGTTAACAAAAAAATGCGACAGGCTATTACAAGCAATTAAATTAAAATCTGTTAAAAGAAAGGCTTGTTTTCGAGGCAGATAACGATCTATTTTTTGAGTCCATTTTTGCGTGAAATAAACAAACGTTCGCTGGCAGACGCCGCGGCACGTGACAGAAAGATATTACTTAGGAATGTCTCATCAGTTGTATTGGTGGCGAAGGCGTGCAACAAAGGTGATCAAATTCGCTGAATTCACTTTGAAGAATTGCAATGCCTCATCATGTGTTTCCTGGCTTTTGAAGGAAAATAGCTTGGTCCTAGACGCATCCTGTGTTGCGCATCGTTTTCGATACGGTTACACCTTCCGTTTACACGACACCGATCGAGACTGTTGCCGAAACCGCGTCGATTTGAAACTGCTGCCAAAAGTGGAGCGTTCTCAAAACGGTGCGGTTTCATCTGTCTTGTAAACAGCGAAACCGCATCGATTTGAATACGTTTACTATTTTGGCGCGAAATTTTCATTGTTCGATTCAAAATAGTGAATTTAGCACATCACGACTTAGATTTTTTGGCGAAAACGGTTCCGTGTAAACACCTCCAAACAGCATCGATTTTGACGCGGAACCGTGTCGATGTGAAACCGCGTTCGCTTAAACGCTGCCTAAGTCTGGCGGAGTCCGATTTTGCAATTGTCGAACTTATCTTTGAAGTTTTTTAAATAGCAGCGCACAAAGAATATTTGTGTCAATTCGACAGCGTTGCTCCGTGACCTGTCAACATTCCGGAATTACAAATCTTCGGTTAATTACGTAAGTTAAGGTTCACGCTGCAACCAGTTGTTCCCAGGAAGTTGTTCAAACTATGGATGATAAATCACTCTGTTGGATAACTCATAGCGAAACCAATTGCGCCATCCAATGAATCACGGTGACGGATTTATCCGGTGGATAGCGTTATCCGGCCACCTTTTAAACAACTGGGCCCAGCTTGACAATCGGACATGATTGGATAATTATGATTGTATACCCAATTGAAGAGGCTCTGCTAGGGTAAAAAAATCAGCATGATACCAATCATTGGTACTTTGTTCGAGCTGTATTAGGTTCAATAAAGCGCTCTCTGTGCCCCCAGGGATTAAAAAAGCAAACCTTGGTTAGGCAGACAGAACTGTAGAATAATAACTTCATAGATATTATTGAATACCGAAAAATCAGTCATATTTTGCTTGGTCTTTTGAAATTGCAATGAACAAAACAAACGTGTCTAACTAAGGGCTGGAACCCAACCGTAGACGCCAAAGGGAGCTATTTAGTTTTGAGACACAGATCATTCTAGGACAAAAGCAGTGCCGACGAAGGTTAAGAGTGCGGTATCTACCAACAGACTTAAAACGTAATTTGAGGTGATCTACTCTACCTCACTTCTTATGTAAGAGCATAGGGAAAACGCCGGTGTACAAAAAAATGGGGTTGACCAAAACCAATGCAGTTAAGAGCGTCTTTACTTTGCTCACTTGCAGTCTAACAGGACAATTAACTCAAAAGCTTAGGGAACTTTTTTAACCTGAACAATGTGGTTTTCTTATTGCATGATACAGTGAAGAACAACTTAAAGAAAGAAACCGTTCAATTTCACCTCCATAGTGGGGTTCCAAGCGTTCATATTTCTTTAGACTTCCTTTATTTACCTGTCCGTCCTGTCATCCGAACAGATGAAAAATTTTTAGGGGATAAAAATAGGCTTATATCTACGGTTTAAATACTAAAATACGTTTAACAATGTTACGTTTAAGTGGTTTTGAACTATATTATCGTTGGGTGCCCCTATTTTTATTCCTTATCTTGTTTGCAGTTGAACTGATTAGCCCTAGAATATTTATGAAAATCAAGCGAGCAACACTAGACTAGCAACAATGATAGAAGCCAAAAACTTATAACCGTGGTCGAGATTTCATCACGGGACACAGTAGAAGCAAAATTACTTTTAAAAATGAAGAAAAAACTGTTACACTGATCGGTCGATTAAATTTGCTGGTAGTTGGGGATGCTTCATTATGTAACTTCCGGCAGAGCTCACAATTACGTAACAGATCTAATGAAGTCTTTGGAAAACGATATTGCTGTTAATCACGTGGATTTGCCAGTGGAACCATATTTTCACTGAGTCAAGATCCAGCTTAACCAGTTTATAAATACTTTTGTCCTTTGGCCATTTCAATTTCAACAGGAAAAGAAAACAAACAGCGGTTACAAACATTTTCATTTTATACTTGACGTTTCGTATGTTGCAGCATACATCATCAGAAGTGACGGTTAAAAACTGTTACACAGAATTTTAAAAAACTAGAGCGAGGAACTGGTGACTAGTTAAAAAGTGTGATAACAAAATCGTAACTTCCGGTAGTCGATTCTTCCGGAAGAAATTAATAAAGAAAAAGCTTCTCACTACCAATGTTTTCATTGAGAGAGGGTTTTAAGTCACTGATTAATAGCGTTTCTTTAATTTTACATTGCATGTCGGACTTCCCAGTTGCGAGGATTTCAAAATGGTCCCATTTGATGTTATGACCGGTAGAAATTGTATGGTCTGCAACAGCAGAGGCGTAGCCGACTTGTGTAAGAGCTTTGAAATGCTCGGACTTCCTGTCATGCAATCTTCTTTTTGTTTTGCCGATGTAGAAGGAATCACAGTCCCAACAACTGGCTTTGTATACTATTTTTGATCTTTGAGAACGACTGAAACGATCTTTGTAGGGAAAAAAAGACTTAATCCTGCAAGTGTTTTGAAAAATAACCCTAAGATTGACACAGCCATAAAACTTACTAATACAAGATTTAACACGTCGAGTAAGAGCTTCACTTTGAAAGCCCAAAAAAGGCAAGACAAGAATGATATCTTTCTTAGGAACAGTGGTGGCAGGTTCAGCAGACCTGTTTTTTTGTCTGTTCAAAACATCATTAATGTTGTAACAAAGGACGCCTCTTGGGTAACCATTTTGAAGGAGAGTGTTCTTGAGATCGAAGAGAGTCGACTGTAACAAGGAAGAACTCGAGCAGATGCGTAAGCAGCGATAGGTGAGGGTGCGGATTAAATTTATTTTATACTTTCTAGGAGTGAAAGAGTCCCACTTGGTGTAGAGGCCAGTGAAAGTTGTTTTGCGATGTACTGTTGTTGTGAAATTGTTGAGATTCACAACAACAGTACATCGCAAAACAACTTTCACTGGCCTCTACACCAAGTGGGACTCTTTCACTCCTAGAAAGTATAAAATAAATTTAATCCGCACCCTCACCTATCGCTGCTTACGCATCTGCTCGAGTTCTTCCTTGTTACAGTCGACTCTCTTCGATCTCAAGAACACTCTCCTTCAAAATGGTTACCCAAGAGGCGTCCTTTGTTACAACATTAATGATGTTTTGAACAGACAAAAAAACAGGTCTGCTGAACCTGCCACCACTGTTCCTAAGAAAGATATCATTCTTGTCTTGCCTTTTTTGGGCTTTCAAAGTGAAGCTCTTACTCGACGTGTTAAATCTTGTATTAGTAAGTTTTATGGCTGTGTCAATCTTAGGGTTATTTTTCAAAACACTTGCAGGATTAAGTCTTTTTTTCCCTACAAAGATCGTTTCAGTCGTTCTCAAAGATCAAAAATAGTATACAAAGCCAGTTGTTGGGACTGTGATTCCTTCTACATCGGCAAAACAAAAAGAAGATTGCATGACAGGAAGTCCGAGCATTTCAAAGCTCTTACACAAGTCGGCTACGCCTCTGCTGTTGCAGACCATACAATTTCTACCGGTCATAACATCAAATGGGACCATTTTGAAATCCTCGCAACTGGGAAGTCCGACATGCAATGTAAAATTAAAGAAACGCTATTAATCAGTGACTTAAAACCCTCTCTCAATGAAAACATTGGTAGTGAGAAGCTTTTTCTTTATTAATTTCTTCCGGAAGAATCGACTACCGGAAGTTACGATTTTGTTATCACACTTTTTAACTAGTCACCAGTTCCTCGCTCTAGTTTTTTAAAATTCTGTGTAACAGTTTTTAACCGTCACTTCTGATGATGTATGCTGCAACATACGAAACGTCAAGTATAAAATGAAAATGTTTGTAACCGCTGTTTGTTTTCTTTTCCTGTTAACCAGTTTAGTTGAGCCTATCAACGTTCGTATTCTTTAATTAAAACACTATAATCAGTTTAGTTTGGGCAGCGACGCTGTGAACTGCAAAAGATTAACTCGACTTTTGCTCCAGTCTTGAGGCCGCATCAAGTGATCTGTTCTCGACATGTCTCTTTCAAAGCATGTAAGGAGACAGCATAGCCACGTTTTTCGAAAAACTGTCATATCTCCTCAGATTTGCGGAAAAGTCGGAGTTATCACTACATAGACGTGGAAGTCTAAGAAATTGAGAATAAGGAATGGTGTTCTTGACATGTGATGGATGTGACGATGTATACAACAAATAACTGTGAGAAATTGTAGGTTTGTAGTGCACACTTTTCCAGCAAATCAGACGCGATGTGCCAGTTTTTCGAAAAACGTGGCTATGGAGTCTCTGTGGTCAAAGCGGACCATCATCGTGCCCAACAATTTGATCGACAGTCAGCACTACAAGCGTCACAAAAGGATAAGAATGACAGAATTCCGTTCACCCTCACTTGATGATGCATCTAAGCCAGTCGCTCGTCATTTTAATCTCCCTAAACACTCCAAACAACACATGGCTATCTGCGGCCTTTCCCTACAACTAAGGTACGAAGGAAAGCCGCAAGAATCTGGAACAAAAATTCATCTTCCAAATCGGCACCCTTAATCCCCACGGTATTAACGAACGCTTTTCATTTAACTAATGCATTCCTGATTTTCACGTAGCTCCTACTCTACTATAAAAAACTACACACAACTCATAATTCTTCGATTCGCTCTGACGAAGGGCTAACGCTCGAAACGTCAGCTTTTAGAATCTCTGTACGGTGGCCAATTTACATTATCAACTCCGTTGATAAAACCAAATTTTTGTATACTATTTCCCCACCGACGCAGCACCACAGTTTCTTTAGAAACTACCCCCTTCATTCCTGGATCCTAAGGGCCTGGCTAAATTAGGAAACATCAGGGAGCTTAAGATCTACGACGACGACGTCGACGAAAACGCCACAAAACAATGATATCATTGGTTAAAAGAGCATAAATAATCGTGCTCCACGTGCGGCACGGATTTGAGCTCATATTTTTGCAGTTCTCTGCGTGACGACGACGTGAAATCACTAAATTTTAGGTTTTGACGACAACGTGAGCATGCAACAGAGAATCTTTCATTCTCTATCTTCAGTCTGAAACCGCTCGTACCAATTTATTTTTAGGATACTTCGCCCACATTGTAGGACGTGAACGAGATGGAATAATCGCGAAAGACTTTTACTAGAGCAAAGTTCTATTTTGAGGTGACGTTTTCGTCGACGTCGTCGTCGTAGATCTTAAGGTCCCTATTGTTGCGAAACATTGCTGCGAAACATTGCCGCGGACGCATATGTTTCCCAGTTTGACCACTTGGGAAACATTGTCGCGGACGCAAATCTTGCTTCAAGGACGCAAGAATTAACAATTACTTCATGCGTCAGCGAGCGTATGTCGAGATAATGAGCACGTGGGAAGTTTGGAGAGCACGAAAGAGGCGTAAGAGTTGCACGGGGCGTAGCCGAGTGCAACTGTTCCCTCTTGACGTTGTGGCATTCTTTCTCAAATTGAAGCTTAATTATCTCTCAGAAATGCATGGTTACCCACAATTTTCTTTTTGGATACCAAAAGCACTTATTAAGATCTACTTTCTCCGGATAGTTTGAAACCCGCGCAAAAATATCCCTGTATCAGTAAGCATCACCGATAGTAGGAAACTCGAGTATCTGGAGATGCGCAGAACGTATGCGCAGTAACAATAGTAGGCACCGTCCTTAATAGCTTCAATAGAGCGCTGTCTGAGCACCTTGGTTATAGTCAGACAAGATTAGAATAAGCTTTATATTTTCAGTCCAAAGATTGCTATGATTTACAAGTTTTTATAACTTTTTATGTTTTTTATAACTTTCTGGTAATTTTACTTGGTCTTTTGAACTTGCAATGAACAAAACACTTTTTTATAACTTCATAGATATTATTGAATACCGAAAAATAAGTCATATTTTGCTGGGTCTTTTGAACTTGCAATGAACGAAACAAATGTGTCTAACTAAGCGCTGGAACCCAACCGTAGACGCCAAGAGGAGGTAGTTAGAGATCATTCAAGGACAAAAGCAGTACCGACGAAGGTCAAGAGTGCGGTATCTACAGACAGTTAAAGCATAATTTGAGGTGATTTGTTTACTCGTTAGCCCTAGTAATGGAAAGAACTGAAACACAAGACAGAGAAAGCCTTTGGCCGAGGTGGGAGTTCTTAGCTTGCCTGGGAAGCGGCAAAGGTCTTAGCTGGAAGCTATTTCTATTGCCAGATGTGTTGTTGAAAACACTCGGATTGTGAAACCTATATGACCATGAGACCTCACGACCCCTTCTTTTGTTACGGGTTTTAATAGCGAGCCTCGCATTAAAAAACAGACACGCCACGAAAACGTGATTTTCATTCTTGTTCCGATCACTGCCGCGAGCATTTTTAATGTCACCTCACGTCTTACGTAAGAGTACAGGAAAAACGGGATTGTACAAAAAACGGAGTTAACCATTAACCAACATCATGTTAAGAACATACTCAGGCTAAGAGTCAGTTAAGAACCTCTTTATTTTGCTCACTTGTAGTCTAACAGCACAATTAACGAAAAAGCTTAGGGAACTCTTTTAACATGAACAATGTAGTTTTCTTATTGCATGATACATTGAAAAACAACTTTACAAGAAAGAAACCTTTAAATTTTACCTCCACAGTGGGGTTCCGAGCGCTCATATTTTTCGTTTACCCCTCCACTGCCTACTTTTTTATTTTATGCAAGAGACGTCCGTGTATATGAATAGAGTTCAAAAGATCAAGAAAAATATAATTTTTTGGTGTTTGAAAAATGTGCATGTCTTAAACAAACTTTAAATTGGGAACCTAGATGCGCTTTATCATTGCTAATGCGGCTCGAACACAACTACCAATGACTTTCGATGTTCCACTTCATTTGTTAGAAACTTCTATTTATTCTTTATCTTGTCTGCAGTTGAAATTAGCCCTGGGATATTTATGGCAATCAAGCGAGGAACAATGATAGAAGCCAAAAACTTATAACCGTGGTCGAAACAGTTTCATCAAAGGACACAGTAGAAGCGAAATTCCTTTTAAAAATGAAGAAGAAACTGTTACACGATCGTTTCAAATTAGGCCCAACCGATTTCATGAGCAGCATTCCAAGACACCACATTGGTTGGACAAGACATGGAAAAGTTATTTTCATGGCTTGAAAAGCACAAGAAGCAGATTGCTATGGAATAGCATGCTTAACAATGTACTTTGACTTGATTACTTTAACGTTACCACAAAATATACTTACAATAACAAGTTGTAAGAATGTGGGCACTAAACACACTGTTGTTCCCTGTTGGCAATCAGAAAAGAATTAAAATACCGATTTTACACTGACATGACAGTAAGTGCAGTCAATCGATGAGATGAGAGGGTAATTCGATGAGAGATAAGGGAGCATTCATATACTAGTTTCACTGTGAAAATGAAGTACACCCGTTTCTCAAAACAAAATATGTTACGTAATACTTGCTTTCAGGAAAAGTAGCTTTGGGTCATTGTATAATCATAGTTAATCTAGGGGGCGGAAACAATATTGTCGCAATTGCCTGTTAAACTCGTGTTTGAAATAGAAGCCAATAAATAACTTATTTGACCGCAACGCTTTGTTTCAGACCGGATGAAAATGGTTCGTGTTTCTGATTGTTGTGGTGTGCGATTATGTTCGATTGAGTTCGATTGTTGGACCGTTCGATTGCGTTCGATTGGCAAATTTTTTTTGTGAGTTCGATTAGCTACGCCGGGTTATATACATCGATAAAAAATCAGATAATCATTCAAGCATATGAAACATTAATGATTTTATTGTCTGTTGAATCAGGTTGAATTGATTGAAAAATAAACAAGCAATATAAACTATACATTATAAGCCAAGACACTGAAAAATGAAGCTTAAATTCGGCGAAATTATGGGGACATCCCTAATCGATTGGATGCAGCTGGTGTTTTTAAGGTGAAAATTTCACTGGTTTGGCGTCAGTTCTAGCTTGAACAAGACGAGCTCACCGGCCGGCGGCTGGGTGCTGCCTTCGGTCGAGAAAAGACCCTCGCAAAATCACGCCTGAAACAGCTCGGAACGACCAACACAACATAACACAGAACTCAGTTGACACTTTGTTTAATCTTTGATTGAATCATTTGCTTTCAAATCTTTATTACCGAGCAAATCGCAACCGCGGTAATGTATTTATCCTTCTACAGATCGATAACAAAAACAACAACACCAATAAAGGGTGGTAAGCCTGTGGTTTGATCAAATCAACAGGATCGATTCGCGCTCAAATACGACTCCTCTGCCCCTATGCACGGACAGCTGAGTTGTTTTAACCAACATAGCTTGCCACATTTTTTGTTCATGTTTTTTAAAACGTTAACAAAAAATGTGACAGGTTATTAAAAGCAATTAAATTAAAATCTTTTAAAAGAAAGGCTTGTTTCCGAGGCAGATAACGATCTATTTTTTGAGTCCATTTTTGCGTGAAATAAACAAACGTTGGCTGGCAGACGCCGCAGCACGTGACGCGGTGCTTGACCCTGGTGCTTGACAGAAAGTTATTACTTAGAAATGTCTCATTAGTTGTATTGATGGCGAAGGCGTGCAACAAAGATGATCAAATTCGCTGAATTCACTTTGAAGAATTGCAATGCCTCATCATGTGTTTCCTGGCTTTTGAAGGAAAATAGCTTGGTCCTAGACGCATCCTGTGTTGCGCATCGTTTTCGATACGGTTACAACTTTCGTTTACATGACACCGATCGCCGATTTGAAACCGCTGCCAAAAGTGGAGCGTTTTCAAAATGATGCGGTTTCGTCTGTCGTTTAAACAGCAAAACCGCATCGATTTGAATACGGTTACTATTTTGGGGCGAATTTTGCATTGTTCAATTCAAAATAGTGAATTTAGCACGTAGTGCAGCACTCCATTATACCATCACGACTTGGATCTTTTGGCGAAAACGGTTCCGTGTAAACACCTCCAAACAGCATCGATTTTGACGCGGTTTCGAAGTCATGAAACCGTGTCGAGGTGAAACCGCGTTCGCTTAAACGCTGCCCTAGTCTGGCGGAGTCCGATTTTGCAATTGTCGAAGTTAACTTTGAAATTTTTTAAATACTTGTTCATCCTTTGAAATGTAAAGCAATAAAAACTAAATAGCAGCCCACAAAGATTATTTGTGTCAATTCGACAGCGTTGCTCCGTGACTGTTAACATTCCGGAATTACGAATCTTGGTTGATTACGTAAGTTAAGGTTCACGCTGCAACCAGTTGTTCCCAGGGAGTTGTTCAAACTATGGATGATAAATCACTCTGTTGGATAACTCATAGCGAAACCAATTGCGCCATCCAATGAATAGTGACGGATTTATCCGGTGGATAGCGTTATCCACCATTTGAACAACTGGGTCCAGGTTGACAATCAGACGTGATAGTTTGCGGATGCAAATTTGGTTTGGATAATTATGATTGTAGACCCAATTGAAGAGGCTCTGCCTGAGTGACAAAGCATCGACAGGCCGACTTTTTAAAATTCAGACAAGCGACACGGGACCCGCCATCTCACCTCTGGCAGGGCCTCGTTGAATGATTATTCCAATAAGTCTTCCGAGAGGTCGCTGTCAAGAACAGACAAAACACAAAATAGTAACCATAAAAACAGTAAAAAGAGGTTTCGGCTAAAAAATCAGCATGATACCAATCATTGGTATTTTGTTTGAGCTACAGTAGGTTCAATAAAGCGCTCTCAGTGCCCCAAGAGATTAAAAAAGCAAACCTTGGTTAGGCAGACAGAACTTTAGAATAAGCTCAATATTTTCAGTCCAAAGAGTGCTATGACTTACACTTTTTTATAACTTCATAGATATTATTGAATACCGAAAAATAAGTCATATTTTGCTGGGTCTTTTGAACTTGCAATGAACGAAACAAACGTGTCTAACTAAGCGATGGAACCCAACCGTAGACGCCAAGAGGAGGTATTTAGTTTTGAGACACAGATCATTCCAGGACAAAAGCAGTGCCGACGAAGGTCAAAGGCGGCGGTATCTACAAACAGAGTTAAAACGTAATTTGAGGTGATCCACTCTACCTCACTTATTACGTAAGAGTACAGGGAAAACGGGTTGAACAAAAAAAATGGGGTTGACCTTAACCAACATTTTAAGAACATACGCCAGGATGAGAGTCAGTTAAGAGCGTATTCACTTTACTCACTTGTAGTCTAACAGGACAGTTAACTCAAGTTAACTCAGTTAACTCATGAACTATGCGGTTTTTTTATTGCATAATACATTGAAGAACAACTTAAAGAAAGAAACAGGGCCCATGTTGACAATTGGACATGATTGGATAATTCTGATTGTAGATCCAATTGAAGAGGCTCTGCTAGGGTAAATTCATCTTTTCTTTAAATTTCCGACAGCAACGGTCACAGCAACGTGAAACATTGGCAAATAATCAGCATGATACCAATCATTGGTATTTTGTTTGAGCTATATTAGGTTCAATAAAGCGCTCTCTGTGCCCCCAGGGATTAAAAAAGCAACCTTGGTTAGGCAGACAAATTGTAGAATAAGCTTAATATTTTCAGTGCAAAGAGTGCTATGATTTACACTTTTTTATAACTTCATAGATATTATTGAATACCGAAAAATAAGTCATATTTTGCTTGGTCTTTTGAACTTGCAATGAACGAAACAAACGTGTCTAACTAAGCGCTGGAACACAACCGTAATGACGCCAATTAAAGAGGAGGTATTTAGTTTTGAGACACAGATCATTCCAGGACAAAAGCAGGCCGACGAAGGTCAAAGAGTGCGGTATCTACAAACAGAGTTAAAACGTAATTCGAGGTGATCCACTCTACCTCACTTCTTACGTAAGAGTACAGGGAAAACGGGGTGAACAAAAAAAATGGGGTTGCCCTTAACCAACATTTTAAGAACATACGCCAGGCTGAGAGTCAGTTAAGAGCGTATTTACTTTGCTCACTTGTAGTCTAACAGGACAGTTAACTCAAGTTAACTCATGAACTATGTGGTTTTCTTATTGCATAATACATCGAAGAACAAGTTAAAGAAAGAAACCGTTCAATTTCACCTCCACATTGGGGTTCCAAGCGCTCATATTTCTTTAGACTTTTTTATTACCTCTCGACGGGCAACTTTTTGATTTTATGTAAGAGACGTCCGTGTTTCCGTGTTTGTGAATAGAGTTCAAAAGATTAAGCAAAATATGATTTTGCGGTGTTTGAAAAATATGCACGTCTTATTAAACAAACTTCACATTGGGCACCTAGATGTGTTTCATCATTGCTAATGCGGCTCGAACACAATACTAATGACTATCGATATTCCAATTCAACTTCTATTTATTCTTTATCTTGTCTGCAGTTGAAATTAACCGTGGAATATTTATGGCAATAATCAAGCAAGCAACAATCATGACACGGAAGCCAAAAACTTATAACCGTGGTCGAGATTTCATCACAGGACACAGTAGAAGCAAAATTACTTTTAAAAATGAAGAAGAAACTGTTACACTGATCTGTAGATTAAATTTGCTGGTAGTTGGGGATGCTTCATTATATAACTAATGAAATATTTGGAAAACTATATTGCTGTTAATCACGTGGATTTGCCAGTGGAACCATATTTCCACTGAGTCAAGATCCAGCTTAACCAGTTTAGTTGAGCCTATCAACGTTCGTATTCTTTAATTAAAACACTATAATCAGTTTAGTTTGGGCAGCGACGTTGTGAACTGCAAAAGATTAACCAAATTTTTGCACACTGTAAATTACTGTATTACTGTAGGGGTCGATGACATCTGTGATGACTATGAGTAACTCCTACAGGCACTCTCAACGCCGTGTTCCTTGCAGCTTCATCATTACATGCAGTGGGCTTGTGGTTAGAAGGCACTCAGAAATAACGTGCAGCGTTATCCACGTGCAGCCTGGAAGTCTCACCTGTGCTGATGAGAAGAAGACATGTACACAAATGTTCTTTTAAGAGATCTTTTGATTTGATAATACAGGCATCTCGAAGCAAAATTAAAATCTTTAGCAAGCCTACAAATTCTTCATTTTCAAACATTTTATGTAAATTATGTTTCACGTGTGCTTTTAGCGAATCCTGGATCCTAAGGACCTGGCTAAACTACGGAAACATGGTTGTGAAACATTGTCGCGGACTCAAATGTTTCCCAGTTTGGCCACTTGGGAAATATTGTTGCGGACGCAAATCTTGCTTCCCGGACCCAAGAATTAACGATTACTTCATGCGTCAGCGAGCGTATGTCTAGATAATGAGCACGTGGGAAGTTTGGAGAGCACGAAAGAGGCGTAAGAGTTGCACGAGGCGTAGCCGAGTGCAACTGTTCCCTCTTGACGTTGTGGCATTCTTTCTCAAATTGAAGCTTAATTATCTCTCAGAAATGCATGGTTACCCACAATTTTCTTTTTGGATACCAAAAGCACTTATTAAGATCTACTTTCTCCGGATAGTTTTAAACCCGCGCAAAAATATCCCTATATCAGTAAGCATCACCGATAGGAAACTCGAGTATCTGGAGATGCGCAGAACGTATGCGCAGTAACAATAGTAGGCACCGTCCTTAATAGCTTCAATAAAGCGCTGTCTGAGCACCTTGGTTATAGTCAGACAAGATTAGAATAAGCTTTATATTTTCAGTCCAAAAATTGCTAGGATTTACAATTTTTTATAACTTTTTATAACTTTTTTATAACTTTATGGTAATTTTGCTTGGTCTTTTGAACTTGCAATGAACAAAACAAACGTGTCTAACTAAGCGCTGGAACCCAACCGAGACGCCAAGAGGAGGTATTTAGAGATCATTCAAGGACAAAAGCAGTACCGACGAAGGTCAAGAGTGCGGTATCTACAAACAGAGTTAAAGCATAATTTGAAGTGATTTGTTTACTCGTTAGCCCTAGTAATGTAAAGAACTGAAACACAAGACAGAGAATATATGACCATGAGACCTCACGAACCCCTCTTTTGTTACGGTGTTTAATAGCGAGCCTGGCATTAAAAAAAGGCACGCCACGAAAACGTGATTTTCATTCTTGTTCCGATCACTGCCACGAGCATTTTTAATGTCACCTTTACTACAGGAAAGACGGGGTGTACAAAAAAACGGAGTTAACCATTAACCAACATCATGTTAAGAACATACTCAGGCTAAGAGTCAGTTAAAAACCTCTTTATTTTGCTCACTTGTAGTCTAACAGCACAATTAACGCAAAAGCTTAGGGAACTCTTTTAACGTGAACAATGTAGTTTTCTTATTGCATGATACATTGAAGAACAACTTTTAGTAAGAAAGAAACCGTTTAATTTCACCTCCACAGTGGGGTTCCAAGCGCTCATATCTTTTGTTTACCTCTCCACTGTCTACTATTTTATTTTATGCAAGAGACGTCCGTATATAAGAATAGAGTTCAAAAGATCAAGCAAAATATAATTTTTTGGTGTTTGAAAAATGTGCATGTCTTAAACAAACTTTAAATTGGGAACCTAGATGTGCTTTATCATTGCTATTGCGGCTCGAACACAATACCAATGGCTATCGATATTCCAATTCATTTGTTAGAAACTTCTATTTATTCTTTATCTTGTCTGCAGTTGAAATTAGCCCTGGGATATCTATGGCAAGCAAGCCAGCAACAATGGTAGAAGCCAAAAACTTATAACCGTGGTCGAAAGGACACAGTAGAAGCAAAATTACTTTTAAAAATGAAGAAGAAACTGTTAGACTGAGCAGTCGATTAAATTTGCTGGTAGTTGGGGATGCTTTATTATATAACTTCAGAGCTCACAATTACGTAACAGATCTAATGAAGTCTTTGGAAAACTACATTGCTGTAAATCACGTGGATTTGTCAGTGGAACCATATTTTAACTGAGTCAAGATCCAGATTAACCTGTTAAGATCTAGATTAACCAGTTTACTTGAGCCAATCAACGTTCGTATTCTTTCTTCGTCTTGGCTTTAAAATTGTTCCACCTTAACACCACATTCAGTTGAGTTTGGGCAGCGACGCTGTGAACTGCAAAAGATTAACTCGATTTTTGCTCCAGTTTTGAGGCATCAAGTGATCTGTTCTCGACATGGTAAGTGAATTTTCGAGTCGGTCGCATTTAATAGCCTACTATTAGGTCATTTCCAAATTGCAGTCCTCAAACATTGCGAAAATATGTCAATTTTGAAGCCCTCACTTACTTATTGAAAGTCAAGGCTCCTGTAAATTACTCAGTCACGGAGACAAACATTTAAGCGGCGCACAGTGAACCTTTTTGCCCCTGAATTAATCATGTTAAAGAAGTGTTTACCAACCACAGACCTGGTAAGTTAAGGTTTCCTTCCTGCTGTTCAAAATGATCGGTAAAAATAGGTTGGCTCTTCTCAGTTTTCCAGGCCAAAGAACCTTCGATAACTTACCAGAGATTAATGGTCTTCGATCTTCGTTTTCCTCACTAGTCGGGATTAATTGTATACTGTTTTCGTCCAATCAATATCAAGCTTCTTTTTTTGAGGTGTTATGATTGTTTCCATTGAACATCAACCGCCCACTGCATAGGTCAAGGATGCAGGAGGGCGTTGGCTCCAAACATGCACTCAGGGTCTTAAAATAACTAAGAAAAAATACCTTCCTTTACATATGCAAATCGTTAGGCTTTCAAGTTTTCTCGAATAAGTACAATAGAGGCGCCTTCTCACACCCCTTTCTTCTTTATAGACTTCTTGGGGCGTTGAAGATTTCACACCCTATATATTTGCAAAGAGTAGGGCATAGAATTCCCCGTATTGTGGCTTGTCCTTATCAACTGCATACTATTAATTGGAGCCTCGCTCTGTTGTATGATGCTGATCACACAATGATGATCATCTGATGACAATTTTCTGCATTATGTGCATATAGGCTCTACCCAAGGAGATGAAACTGACATACCACATGGAAGGGAATGTTAATGGGCATTTCTTTATAATCAAGGGCGAAGGCGTTGGAGAGCCTCACGAGTAAGTCTGTCAACATTTTTGCCGCTAACTAATACCAACCTTCTGCCTGTTTATTTTCGCAATTTGCCTACGCTATCGTGATAAAGGTTAAGGGATCAGGGCATCAAAGGATATTTTCCATTTCATTTAATTCTTGAAGTAAACATGAAATGAAAAGATTTGGTTTTCGATGTTGACTCGGAGATACTCGGCAAAGATCCGAGTACCTCTCGGTAGGAGTCGAACCTACGACCTTCCGATGACTAATTCGGATGCTGTACCGCAGAGCAAAAGCAGACTCGTAGGAGCTAGGCTATAAAAACTAGGCTCACAGTGCAGTGATTCTTAACTCATTGACTCAATAACTACGTCCCCTTTAATACGAAGGACGAGGAAAACTATTTTAACCAAGTGCAACGTAGATGCAACGAAAAACCCTATGAAACGTGTAAATGGCTTTAATTAATAATCACCACAACCCAAGGCGGCCGCTGAGTAAGTTCAAAGTAAGTAATTCTTTACATATGAATTGGAAATTTAATGCGTATAGACACCTATTAATATTTGTGACAATGCAAGATGAGTATTAATTTATAATTAAGAGAGCAGCGATTAATCTTATAGGGAAACAAAACAAAAATCGCTTTGAAAATGAAATTCATTTTTATTCTCTCAACAATTTTGTAGCCGCGAAAGGTAAACAGTGACCTTTATACAAATATAGTTTCATTGGACAGGTGAAATGGTCTGTTTTTCCCATACATTTTCTTGATTTTTATATATATATACTTTTTGTTTCAAATGACAACATACAATTAACCGTTTAACAGTTACTTATTTTTTTCTCGTGGCGAAACATAGCCTCCAGTTTTGAATAATCGAAATTTAATGTTTTAATTTAATTCATGTGCATTTAAGCTTGCTTTTAAGCTCGTCGAATAGTGCAAGTTGGACTCAGTAAATTAATTCATGAAGCATACTATAATTGTAAGGTTCTCCTCTAATTTACTGAGTCTTCTTTTAAGTTCTCAACAGCTTTCCTCTTTGCATTGTGTTGGGTTTTTAATTTGGTTACTTTCATTTATTAACACGATTTTGTTCGTTTTTTTAGAGGGACACATGCTATTATGCTGCAAGTGGTTGAAGGAAGTCCACTGCCATTCTCCCCTGACATATTGTCGACTGTGTTTCAATACGGAAACAGGTGCTTCACTAAATATCCCCCCAACATAGTTGACTATTTCAAGAACTCATGTTCTGGTGGAGGATATACATTTGGAAGGTCTTTTCTCTATGAAGATGGAGCAGTTTGCACAGCCAGTGGAGATATAACATTGAGGTAAATAAATTCACTCATGCAGTCCGGCACTCTAAAATCTTAACAGGATGTTGTACTATACATTAATTTATCCATACATTACTTATTGTAACTCTACGTGGTCGTCCACTTACGTATCTAATTTAAATAGAATTTATTATCTGCAAAAGCGAGTGGTGCGAGCTGTTACAAATTCAGAATATCGAGCACATACTGCTCCTCTTTTTTCTAAACTGAAAATCTTAGACATCTTCCAACTCAATACCCTCGATCTTGCTAAATTCATGTTCCGCTACCACAATAATCTGCTGCCTCCACTTTTCTTCAATCTGTTTATGACAAACAGTCAAGTCCATAAATATGACACAAGAACAGCCGGTAATTATCGTGTGCATTCCTGTCGCACGAACATTAAGAAGTTCACAATTCTTTACCAAGGACCTAGGGTCTGGAACCGTCTTCCTGCCTCTATTACCAATTTGTCAAGCTTTCCTATGTTTAAGAACAAAGTGCTAGAGTTTTTATTAAAATAGTTTCTGAGTTAGTTCCTGCCGCACTCCTTCGCAGCCCTTATTTTTGTTTAATATTGTGATCTCGAGGTGGCCTCTCCTATGAGCCTGGTGGTTTCCTGAGGTCTCCTCGCCTAACAACCTGCTGTATGCTTTTTTAAAATCTGTTATACACATAAAGGCAAATAAATGAGATGATGATGATGATGATGAGGTCGACAGCTTTTGGTTTGCTCCATTTGCGGAGACTTTAGCTTTTAGTTTTTGTTGCTAATTAGCCACAAAGTCAAATACTACCTTGATCCCGACAGGGTGGTGGTTGAGAAAGTCTCGTTTGTGTTTTTGTTAGTCGCTAGTGCTCCAATCACAACTGTTGATCACTTTCAATTTTCCATCGACTTAATCTTTTGCTAAACAAAATTATTCATCCCTATACAATCAACTATGGATAGCTTTCATTTGTCTCCCTAAGTGTTTGAGACCTTGCATCCCTCTCTCAACCACCAGTTTAGCACACTTTTTCTAATCCTAAGTTCATGTCAATGTGGAAACTGAATACTTTGGTCTGTTTTTGTATATAAACACACTCTCGCGCGGAAGAAATTTCTTAATGGTAGAGATTATGTAATGTTCAAAAAACGAGTAGCAGCTGTGTTTTATCGGGGTTTAAAAACACGAGGCTAGCCGAGTGTTTTTAGACCCGATAAAACACGTGCTGAGAGGTTTTTGAACGGCTTCAAAAACACCGAAATAAGTAATTTATGAACTGGCGAAAGAAGCCTGAAAAAATAACTGAACAAATTGCTCATTTACGATAAGTATAGGTAATCGCATGGGGCCGAGTAAAATTAAGGATTAATATCACGCGTGTTTTCAGAAGTTGCTGAAATTGCCCGAGTCGCGCGCTTAACAATGTTGAGGCACCTCGAAAAATAGGCAGCTAAGCTGAGTTAAAACACTCGTTCGCTCGGAAGCAAAACAACTGACAAACAGACAAGCAAGTCAACTTGCTCTTTGTGTCCAAAACGAGTATAGATGATTTTTATTTACATCCACTCGAGAGGAAAATACGAGTTTCATTCCCGAACAACAGTAACAACGATTAAACCAAATGTTAAGCTTCAATTTATTTTATTCACCTGTGATGTAGAGGTTTTTACCACTTGCAAATACGCATCCGTAAACATAGCAAACGGTTTGTCCAAAAAAATCCACCAAATTTGAGCTACTCGTTCCTCCCGTCAATGGCAAATTGTTCTGTGACCTTTTTCGTTGAGCTGCAAGATGTCGTGGTAAACTGAAAGCCCTTGACGAAAGGAATCATTTTGTTTTTCAACCACACAATCCCGCTACGCCGGGCGCCATGTAAGCCGATCCAAGTTTTAAGCTTTTCACGAAAACAACCTTTTGCCCTTCTTCTTGTCACTCGAAAATTCAAATTTCAGATCATCTTTTAAAGCCAATTCTTAATCTTTATGACTTTTCGGCGAATGCAGCGCGAATTAAAAGACAAACTTCGATGAAGACGAAGTTGTTTTGCTCAAACAGAAGAAACCAACTGAATGTGGAAGAGATACGTTCAGCCAATCAGGAGCGAGAATTTTTGGCGCTCGACCAATCGTGAGCGAGTAATTTTGCCCTCTTCTCAAGCAAAATTGCTCTCTTTATTGACCAATCAGTATTCAGTAATTTTGCCCTCTATGTTATTATCTCTGTAATATCGATCAATTATTTTTTGTTTGACAGCGCTGATAAGAAAAGCTTTGAACACAAATCCAAGTTTCTTGGAGTCAACTTTCCTGCTGATGGACCTGTGATGAAAAGGGAGACGACTAATTGGGAGCCATCCTGCGAGAAAATGACACCTAATGGGATGACATTGATAGGGGATGTCACTGGGTTCCTTCTGAAGAAAGATGGTAAACGTTACAAGTGCCAGTTCCACACATTTCACGAGTACGTTTTTTTGTTTTGTAGTTAAATAGAATTTTTTGGTTGCAAGCGAATATCATTTAAAAGCACTTTTACGTACTGAATTTATGAACATAACAATTTGAAATTAAGAGCGGCTTGGTATAGCATAACACGTCGATCTATGGCAACGGAATCTTTTTTTGTTTTCAGAAAATGAGTTAATGTCTGCCTCCTCTTCAAAGCGAGTCTAAGTGCGGAGTTTTTGTGATGGCAATAATCTTTACTTTACATATGAATGAAAACTAATCTTCATAAGAAAAACTTCGCACTTACACTCGCTTTGAACAGGAGGCAGACGGCCTATTGCTTCGTCGTTTTCAAAAAATCTAATGGCAGCTGCTGGTCACTGAAAACGCTCCATCACCTCCATGTTGGTGGACGAAAACAAAAGATCTCTCAGTAATTAATTAGCTCCTTCTGTTCATCCACCAACAATTGTACATTACATCAGTGTCATCTGTTTCTCTAGAGATTGGTTGCAAATCGGCTATAAGATCAGGCAGAAATTGATTGGCTACCAACCCCCCCCCCCCCCCCCACCCCCGAAATATATATTACTATACAAAACAAAATGAAACATAAGAGACGCTGGATCGGTTTGTCTTTGTCCAAGCGATTGACAGGCAAGTTTAAGCTGAAGTCTTCGCCATGACCCTATAAGCCATATTGTCCTCTTCAGTTAGTTCTAACTGGCGCCAAATGCCAGGTTATTATCTTATCATTCTTTCTTTCTTCTTTAATCCCACGATTTGATTCTTCTTTGTTCTCTACAGTGCAAAGCAGAAGTCGAAAAACATGCCAATGCCAGACTTCCACTTCGTGCAACATAAGATAGAAAGGAAAGACCTGACCGGTCCTATGCAGACATGGCAACTGACAGAACATGCTGCTGCATGTAAAAACTGTTTCACTGAGTGAGAAAAATGATTCTTCGAAAGTTCTTTGCAATACCCTGATAACAATGTAGTTCGAACCAGGCCAGTAGAAAGAAAGCACATTTAAAATAATCGACTTAAAATTGTTGTCCTTACATTCATTGATCCACTAATAAATGCTCACAAGAAACTTGATTCCATTCATTGGATCACTGACTGCTAGATGCGGGAGAACTGTGTGGTTGGCTACATATCATGACAATGAAGTGAATATATTTTAAAGGGACGTTCTTGAGAACTGTCTCGATGCAATTTAACTCAATATACAGTGATACAATTGAATTCTTCATATTTCCACGTTGTTGTCAATCTAGTTTCATTGCTGCAGAGGATGACCAATCAATGCAATTAGTTCGTCAGATCCTATGTCAAATTTCAGATCCTTATGACATTGCTGTCAGTGGACGAGCGAGAACCTGCTGAAGCAGTGATTTGTGATTGAGTGGATTTATGTTTCTAAGTTCCTTTCTTTAATGCTGTTTCTTTCGCTATCTAGGCAACGGCTTTTTTTAATTCAACAACTAGCGCAAGACGAAAAATATTCTCAAGATCAACATACAACTGTGAATATCTGAAAGCATATTAGTTCCTTTAACCCTAAAGGTGACGTTATCTTTAAAACAGCAGGCCAAATAGTTTTATCCGTCCTCTGCCTTTTACTTGGACTAAAGTTAAATGTCACAAAACAGTTTGTTTTACACATGTGAAAACTCGCTGTTTCATCTGGAGGAAACATTTTACCAAGAGAAAATGAGGGGACAGAGAGGGAGGCTCAAGGCGTTGGCCGGGATATGTTATGTCCACGAAAGTTATTTTTAGACGAGCGGAAGTCTTTGTTCTAGCGGAGGTCTGTCTTGTGAGACGTCCGCATGCAGTCTTGCCTCGCTCTCAGGTTCTTAGTGAAAAGAGAAAATGATGGTGCACGTGGAAGGCTGATGAATATATATTTTCTTTCAAACATCGGACCGAGGTTGGCCTGCATGCGGACGTCTCGGAAGACTTCCGCTCGTCTAAAAATAACTTTCGTGGACATGACATATCCCAAGGGCTGGACCGGGAGCCTCCTTCTCTGTTGCCTCATTTTCTCTTGATTTTACCTACTTTTCCATCCAATGGCAAACGCTCCGTCAGAGATATCAGGGCAGAAATAGGAGGCTGCCATGTGCGGACAGCAATTATTATTATTATTATTATTATTATGATTATTATTATTATTATTATTGTTAGCAATGAGGCACTAATATAATAGGGAACCCTAGGCCTGTACGAAGAAATCAAATCAAAGATTGATGTTTAATAAGGAGAAGGGAAGACCTGAGTACCCTAGAAAAAGGATTGAGAAGGAGAGAAAAGGCTTAATGTACAATGGCAACTTGCAAGTGCCACGCCTTTTTCTCGGCGCAGCTAAAATGCAAAGACCAAGGTTTCCCAGGAACAACCTGCAATGTGACGCTGTCACGTCACAGAAAAAAAAGTCGATGATTTTTTAAAAATACCTCTGTCTCCTGTGGCTACTACCCAATAAAATCAAGAATCCTTAATATTTCTGGATATGACATTCACACTGAAAGCATTTTCAAGAATCAGAAAATCTTGACACGTCGGGACTGGTCAATTTTATATGTCGTGTCAAAATTGATCTTTTGACATAATTGTTTTCTGGAGTCTAGTGATCGTGACATTAAAAAGCTGGTCGCAAATGCTGTTTCGGAAAGTACAAGAAAGTCAACAAAATATGCTGTCAACGTCTTTAAAGGTGTGAAGCCGAAGTTATGAGCAGACTTAAGAGAGACACGAACTTAAACTGAGTAATTTTATAGAGTAGTTATTTAACTATAAAATAAACCAAGCGTTTGAAGGAGACAAAAGTTCCAGCTTCACTTGAAAACACTGTCATCCAAACTTTGCACATTCTGTCTTCTTGTCTGTAATTGAAATTTCTTTTTCAGTAAGCAAAAAAAGCGCCTTGCATGTTTTCGAGTTTTCCATTCGCAGTGAAAATTAAAATAATTTGGTTTTTTTCCCTGAGACCGACACGCCTTCTCTCTAGTCAAATTTTGAACTGTGCATCGAAAAAATACGAAGCACTGCCATTAGATTAACGAGCGGTTTTTTTCCGCGATATGAAAATTAATGGGAGTGTTATATCATAAATAAACCCCTTTCCGAATTGCTGGTTTGTCGGCTGATAATGTCCGCAGCTGAGAGATTGTCCTCAAAATTTCATAATTACCTTCGAAGGTTCGCTTCACGGCCAAATATTCATTTTGCGGATAATCTCTAAGGCGCGGAGATTTTCAGCTGACATACCAGCGGCACGAATGGGTTTATTTATTAAATATACTACAGCTAAAACACGCACTACAGGTACTAGAGCTAAAACACATACTAAAGCTACTACACGTACTGCAGGTACTTCACCGACTACAGCTACTGCATGAGTACAGATACTACAGCTAAAACACGTCCGTACAGGTACTACACTTATTGCATTAGTTGACATGGTCGTATACGTATGGTGGGTCATACATGGGCATCAGGCGCTCAGGACATTTCATGGGGTCATACATGGCCTCCTAACCGCTTTATTTGCGTTTTGCTTTCTTGTTTGCGTTTTATTTTTTTGTTTGCGTTTTGATTTTATTGCATGAGTACAGATACTACAGCTAAAACACGTCAGTACAGGTAATACACTTGTTGCATTAGTTGACATGGTCCGGTCTGGTGGCCCCAAAGATACTGAATTAAGTTCCGATCGGGTGAAGTTACTCATAAGCCCTTCAGTATTTCCAAATTTCCCTGCCGCGATTAGAACACACATACTATTCCCAACCTGCACGGTTACCTGCGATCACGTTAGACCACTCGGCCACCGTGACGTACTTCCGTTCTCTAGATGAAAGCAAACTTTTATTGTGGAATCTTCCCGCCCGCCATGATTGACACAGTATTAAACTATTCGATAAAGTGGACAGATGTTTTTTCTTTGAGAAAGGCAAGCTTCAAAGGTAAGGAGAATTTTCTACGTTATTTCGAGATCTTGCTTCGTACTTGTGTGTTCCACTGTGAACATTATTTTGCATAGAACGAATACTTCATTAGAAGTATTTTGCGTAGAACGAATACTCCAGTATTACTATACTACATGCCTCGTCATGTGTTTCCCGGCTTTTGAAGGAAAATAGAGGTCCTCGACCCTTCCTGTGTTGCGTTAAGTCTGGCGGAGATAGCTAACATTGTTCCCGTCCATAAGAAGGGTAGAAAGGATTACAGAGAAAATTATCGTCAGATCTCGCTCACCTCTGTTGCATGTAAAGTTAGCGAGAAGATTGTTAAAGATCGCGTAGTTAATTTCTGGCAAGCCCTAAATGTCTTCAACCCAAACCAATTTGGATTCCTGGAAGGAAAATCAAGTTTAATTCAGTTGCTGCGTTGCTGGTCATCTTCACGAAATAAATCAATACCCACCGACGCTATATTTTTAGATTTTTCTAAAGCGTTTGACTCTGTGCCACACGAACGGCTGTTGCTTAAATTAAAATGCCACGGGATCGACGGGTCATTACTACGCTGGCTTAGATGCTTCTTGTCTGACCGTAAACAACGAGTTGTTGTTCGAGGCACCCACTCATCCTGGTCTTGTGTAACGTTGGGGGCTCCCCATGGTACGATCTTGGTCCCAATTTTATTTTTAATTTACGTCAATGATATATCATCTAATATCTCTTCGACACTAAGGATGTCTGCTGACGGCACCTAAGTAAACAGAGAACTGTCAAAGATAGCTAAGGACAGTGAAGCCCTGCAACTCGATGTCGATCAGCTACTATCCTGGGCATCTAAATGGCAACTATGCTTTAATCCTGATAAGTGTGAAGTCTTACACACAAACGTGACTTCTCCCTCCCTACATACTCATTGGGCACGAGCCTTAAAAGCGTAAAGCACGTTAAGGATTTGGCTATTATGGTTTCTTCGGATTTATCCTGGAGCGAACAGGTTAACGTGACCGTTAATAAGGCTAATAAAGTATTGGGTTTGGTTCACAGAACAGTGGGCTTGTCGAATCCCAGTGCGTTCTCCACGTTATACAAATCTCTTGTACGCCCGGTTCTAGAATACGCCGCCCGGTATGGAATCCATATTTGGTTAAAGACGTGTTAGCGTTAGAAAGAGTTCAGGGAAGAGCCTCTCGGCTTGCTTTAGGTCAAAAACGGGGTGAGATGGATTATGAAGATCGTTTAGGGATGCTGAAGTGGCCAACACTCGAAACACGTAGACTGTTTCTTTTTTTAGTTGAAAGTTACAAGATCGTATTTGACATGAACAAACTAAACTTCGATGATCTTTTTGAATTCACCAAGTGCAATTCAACCCGCGCTAACCATCCGTATAAGCTTCATCTTAAACTAGCCAAGTGTAATCCGTATAAATATTCTTTTCCTATCCGAATCGTATACGGCACTGGAATAATCTACCAGGTTCTGTTGTTGAGGCTGGGAGCTTGGGTCGTTTTAAGAATGCGCTGAAGCGCTTTCTAAATATCTCTTAACTGATTGTTTTGCTTATCTTATAGTTCTTATTGATCATCAGTTATTTCATTTTACTGCTTGTAAATAGTTCTTATTGGATTTCTATTGTATATAGTTTATATCTGTTTTTATCTTTTTACTTTAGGGAAACATTATAGGGTTAACCTCCAGTTTTCCTTTTCAAGATGTTTTGTATTTTTTTGTTGCTCTATCTTGAATAAATGTTATGTTATGTTATGTTATGTTAAGATTTAATTTTGCAATTGTCGAAGTTCACTTTGAAAGTTTTTAAATACTTGTTCATCCTTTGAAATGTAAAGGAATAAAACTAAATAGCAGCCCACAAAGAACAGGGGCACCCAACGACCAATTTGTTGTAAAATGTATTATTATACCCCAGTTAATGAAAATAAATGTTATTAAGGCATTTTCAGGTGTTTTTCAGTGTTGCTGGGAAAACATTATCTGTTCCTTTTTCCCAGCAAGACAAACAAGAAATTTCCCAGCCAGCTAGATAAAATTGGTTGGTTTCCCAGCCAGCTGATCAAATTTATTTCCCAGCCAAGAATTCCGCGCGCTTTCAAATCCCCCGATCCAAAACGACCGAACAAAAGCGACAAAACCGGGACAAAACAGGTTTTTTCCGCAAGCGCAATCACTCTGACCAGCCGTCGTATGTTTGTGACTATTCTCTGGGAGAGGGAAGGGGTTCTTTTTTTTTTTTTAGTCGTCCTCAGTCTTCAAAGTTTCTACAGCCAGTTTGGGTTGAAATGCTAGAAAAAGTCAGTAATTCCCAGGCAAAACCTCAGTCAATAACAAAATTTCCCAGCCAGCTCATCGAAACACCAGTATTTTTGCCAGCCAGCAAGATTCCTCTGGGGAACAGATAATGTGAGGAACAGATTCGTTGGGTGCCCCTGAAAGAATATTTGTGTCAATTCGACTGCGTTGCTCCGTGACCTGTCAAAATTCCTGAATTACGAATCTTTGTTGATTACGTGTGCTTTCCATTTAGCCAAAAAACCCGGAAATTTCGGTTTGAGGTCAAATGGAAAGACAAATTTCTGGAAAATCTCTTCGGAAATTGTGGACAACCTCCAGAGGTAGTCCTCTTGTTCCGTTCGGAACGGAATTAGCGAAATGCCCTTTATACCATTTGCGAGAATCGCCTTCCGTTTCCAGGCCCTTTCTGACAAGATCGAGTAAATGCTGTGTGGTAAATGGTAAGCGCCATTAAATTCGGAAAATCGCTTACCTTTATGCAACGATCATTCCATCCGGATTATTTGGCTAAATGGTAGGCACCCAAGGTTCACGCTGCAACCAGGCCATACTTGTTCAAAAGATGGATGATAAATCACTCTCTTGGATAACTCATAGCGAAACCAATTGCACTATTTGCAATGGATAGTGACGGATTTATCAGATAGATAGCGTTATCCACCTTTTGAACAACTGGGCCCAGGTTGACAATCGGACATGATAGTTTGCGGTCGGTCACTATGAAACGTGGACTGCGGACCGGATATAAAATGAAGACCAGGTATACAACGTGGACTGCTGACTAGGTATGAAACAAGGACTGAGTTTTAAAACACGGAGTACAGAACATAACTGGCCCAGATACAGATTTTGAAAAAAGGCCTTGAGTACTCTTATTCCGTGTCAAAACATTGTCACGTACACAGAAATGCTCAGTTGCAACATCGACTGGGCTAGAGGAAGTAACAGTGGAGATTTTATCTCAGAATTGTTCTTTGCTCCACGAATTTAAAAAGGAAAAGAAAAGGAAAGAAAGCGTCTACTCGTTCTAGCGCTGGAGCACTAATTGGGGACCGACACTGTAAACTGAAATTAACAATTAACGCAAATCAAGTCAAACACTAGAGGGAGTGGAAAAATTGTTATGGGGAAGAACGGAAACAATTTTGGCATAAATAAAAAATTTTGTTCTTCTGACTGTTGTTGTCGTAGTTCGAGCCAGGATGGCCGGATGAAACGAAGAGTGTTTTGGCTCGTCACGCAATCCTTACTTCTTAAGTCTGCGTAAGAGGCTTCAGATAAAGTCGGTAGTGTGTACGCGTAAATCAGGACATGGACTATAACAGTTATTGTCTTACTCGAGTGCTGTTTACATATGGACCCGTGCAACACTGAGGTGAACAAAAGGTTGTATCAATCGCAACCCCCTGCCTGTCTAAACATCACAGTGCAGTGGTCCCTGTTCCACAGGTAGGGTTGGTAACCGCCAGCATCTCAAACACTATGGCCGAAACCGCTGAAAAGTTGTCCCGGGTAGGCGAGTTTTCCCTAGCAGAGTGTTTTCAAGACAGTTAGGGTTATGGCGCGAAACATTTGTGACGGGTTGATAATCTTCGGGAATAAAAAGGAAAGGAACTTCATTTAAGTGTCTAGTCGTTCTAGCACTGGAGCACTAATTGGGGACACTGTAAACTGAAATTAACAATTAACGTAAATCAAGTCAAATGTTGGTTTTTGAAGAGAGGCTCTCTCTCTGCGGAGAGCCTGGTCTCTCGGAGGCTAAGGGGAAACCGGCGGAATACCCGGAGAAAACCTCTTGGTGCAGAGTAGAGAACCAACAAATTCAACCCACATAATATGAAGCGGAGTCTGTGAATCGAACCCGGGCCACACTGATGGGGGGCGAGTGCTCTCACCACTGCGCCATCCCTGCATCCCCAATCCAATTCAGTTCATCCAAAACATGTGACGGTAAACCAATTTCCAGCAATCAGCTTGATTTTCTTTAATAACAAAGGCTCTCACTCCAATAACATGTTTACAAAGTCGGAAACACAGCCATAAATAGTCCTCTGTACATCAGCACCACACACAAACGGAATACCGAAGGAAAACTAAGAAACAATCAAAGGCTTAAAATTTCGTAACCGATCCACACATCCTATCTTGTATCACGCTAGGGGTCTTGAAATAAATTATAACAATTAAGGAAAAACGCGGGACACCATTTTTTCCCACCATTCTCATGTCAAACTTCAATTCATGTCGTGAATCTATCGCTATTTCGTTGCTCTGTGTCTTTTTCAAAGTGTTTTGTATTCAGCCCGCGTTTTACACCCGGTCCGCAGTCCACGCTTTATACTGACCGGTTTGCGGATGCAAATCTAGTTTGGATAATTACGACTGTAGACCCAATTGACTGATGTTTCCAGTGAGTGTTCTGAGAGGTCATTGTCAAGTGCAGACAAAACACAAAAAAGAGGTTTCGCCCAACAATCAGCGTAATACCAATCATTGGTCACAGTATTTTGTTTGAGCTATATTAGGTTCAACAACGCGCTCTCTGAGCCCCGAGGGATTAAAAAAGCAAACCCTGGTTGGGCAGACAAAAGTAGAATAAGCTCTATATTTTCAGTCCAAAGAGTGCTGTGATCTACACTTTCTTATAACTACATAGGCATTATTGAATACCGAAAAATCAGTCGTATTTTTCTTGGTTTTTTCATTGAACTTGCAATGTATAAACGTGTCTTGCAAAAAATTAATTAAGCAGTGGAACCCAACCGTAGACGCCAGTTAAGAGGAGCTATATTTAATTCTGACGAAGGTCAAGAGTGCGGTACCTACAAACAGAGTTAAAGTGCGATTTGAGGCGATATGTTTACTCGTCAGGCCTAGAAATGGAAATAAACACAAGGACAGAGAATAACTTTGGCCAAGGCGGGAGTTCTCAGCTTGCCCTGGGGAAGCGGAAAAAGTCTTATGGCTTTTTCTCCGTAGGATTTTTGTACTTGGTCATTGAACTCTTTGCATTACATTTCTTAGCTGGAAGCTATTTCTATTACCAGATGTATTGGAAACACTTGGATTGTGAAACCATGGGACCTCACGAACCCTCTTTTTTGTTACTCCAAAAGCGTTTTTAATAGCGAGCACAGCATGAAAAAACATAAGACGCCACGACTGAAAACATGATTTTCATTCTTCTTCCGATCCAGAGTGTCAGAATTCGCGATCCACTCTACGTCACTTCTTGTGTAATAGCCTGGCCAAAACGCTCGCAACATTTCAACGCAACATCTTGCAACATTGTTGGGCACAACATGTTGAATGATGTTGGATCGAATTTAAAAGTGGTCAAATGGGGTTAACCATTAACCAACATTTAAGAAAATACCCAGGCCGTGAGTCACTTAAGAACGTCTTCATTTTGCACACTTGTAGTCTAACAGGACAATTAACTCAAAATCTTATGAAGGATCTTTTTTAACATGAACAATGTGGTTTTCTTGTTGCATAATACATTAAAGAACAACTTTAAAAAAGAAATCGTTTAATTTCACCTCCACAGTGGGGTTCCGAGCGCTCATATTTCTTTCAGTGTTTACCTCTTGACCGTCAACTTTTTGATTTTATGCAAGAGACGTGCATGTATGTGAATAGAGTTCAAAAGATCACGCAAAATATGATTTTTTTGATGTTTGAAAAATGTACATGTCTCAAACTTTAAATTGGGCACCTAGATGCTCTTTATCATTGCTAATACATAATGCGGCTCGAACACAATACCAACGACTATTGACATTCCAATTCGACTGGAAACCTCTTTTTATTATATAAACAACAATGAAATCATGATCATGCGTGCTTTCGCGCGAAAACATCATAGTCTTCACGTTATCTTCGCACGTGAAAAGATCACTGTTGGTATGGCTACATATAATAAATCGCGCCTTTCGATATTAAAGTGAAATGATTTAGTATTTCATTGGTGTTTATATAATAAGCAGAATATTACATGACCGCTTTTAACACTCGAGGAGAAATTTCGTATCTCTGCACGGCCATGCAATATCCTCTATTTATTCTCTATCTCAGTTGTCTGCAGTTAAAATTAGCTTTGGAATATTTATGGAAATCAAGCGAGAAACAATGATAGACGCCAAAAACTTATAACCGTGGTCGAGATTTCATCAAAGGACACAGTAGAAGCAAAATTACTTTAAAAAATGAAGAAAAAGCTGTTACACTGCTCAGTCGATTAAAGTTGGGGATGCTTTATTATATAACTTCAGAGCTCACAATTACGTAACAGATCTAATGAAGCCTTTGGAAAACCGCATTGCTGTAAATCACGTGGATTTGGCAGTGGAAACCATATTTCCACTTAGTCGAGATCCAGATTAACCTGTTTAGTTGAGTTGCTCCACCCTAACACTACATTCAGTTGAGTTTGGACAGCGACGCTGTGAACTGCAAAGATTAACTCGACTTTTGGTCCAGTTTTGAGGCATCAGGTGATCTGTTCTCGACATGGCTCTTACAAAGCAAGTAAGTGAATTTTCGAGTCGGACTAACGAGATGGCATTTAACAGCCTAGTATTAGGTCATTTCCAAATTACAGTCCTCAAACACTGGGAAAATTTACGTCAATTTTTGAAGCCCTCACTTACTTGTTGAAAGTAAACGCTCCTGTAAATCGCCTCACGGAGACAAACATTTAAGCTCCGCACAGTGAACTTTTTGCCCCTGAATTAATCGTGTTAAAGAAGTGCTTACCAACCACAGACCTGGTAAGCCAAGGTTTCCTTCCTATTATTAAAGTGATCAGTACTGCCCATGGTAAAAATAGGTTGGCCCTTCGCAGTTTTCCAAGCCAAAGAACCTTCGATAGCTTACCAGAGATTATTAAAGGTCTTCGATCTTCGTTTTCCTCACCAGTCGGTATTAATTGTATACTGCATCGGTCAAGGATGCAGGAGGGCGTTGTTTCCAACCGCGGCCAAACCGACACTTAGGGTCTTAAAATAACTATGGAGAAAAAATTGCTGCCTTTATATTTGCAAATCGTTAGGCTTTCAAGTTTTCTCGCGGAATAAGTGCGATAAGCCTTAGGCGCCGTCTCACACCGCTTTCTTGTTTCTAGACTTCTTGGGACGTTAAAGAACTCACACACTATATATTTGCAAAGAGTAGGGCATAGAATTCCCGGTGTTTGTCCTTATCAACTGCATACTATTAATTGGAGCTTCGCTCTGTTGTATGATGCTGATCACCCAATAATGATCATCTGGTGACCTTTTTCGTCATCGTGTGCATATAGGGTCTACCCAGCGACACACCACATGGAGGGGAATCTAAATGGGCAAGCCGTGCGAGTAAGTCCGTCGACGTTTTTGTAGCCATGCCAATCTTGTCTTCTTATTTTGGCAATTTGCCTACCCTCTCCTGATAAAGGTTACAGGATCAGGGCATCAAAGGATATTTTCCATTTCATTTAATTGAAGTAAACATGAAATGAAGAGATTTGTTTTTCGATGTTGACTCGGAGATACTCGGCAAAGATCCGAGTGCTCCTCGGCAGGAGTCGAGCCTACGACCTTCCGATGACTAGTTCGGATGCTGTAGGCTATGAAACTAGGCTCACAGCTAGTGATTCTTAACTAGTCAGTCTATTGTGATGCCAGGACAAATTGTTTTGGCTTAACGTTTGCACAAAAAGTACCGTAAAAGCCGGAAGTTAACAGTTAAAGGCAAGCTAAAAGATACCCTGGGTGGCAGAGGATTATTTTTTTAACGTTGGAGAAAACGCTCGGGTCAACGGTCGACCAGTGATTTGGAGTCGCGGAGCGTTCTCTCCGACCTTGAAAAAAAAATTCCTCTGGCACCCAGGATAGTCGAACGACAAATAAAGAAAAAAATAACTTAGCCTGCGAATACAGCCGCCAGTCATCGCTAACCACCGCTCGGGCCGATCACCGAGACCAGCGATGAGAGAGGTTCTCAATGGGGGTGTAGCAAACACGGTACACGGTTAAAAATTTCGCGATTTCACGGTGCACGCTTAATTTTTACATCAAATAATTGTTCAGAGCTTAGGAAAAGCTATAAACAACACGGTTATCTGGACGAAATAATTCACGACACACGGTTAATTTTTTTTTCCCTTTTTCACGAAACATGGTTGATTTTTTGGACGTTTCACGCCACAAATTGAGACCCTCATGAGAGGCGGTTGTATTCACAGGCTAAAATAACAACAGGCTAAAATGATAAGTTTGTATATAAAACTCTGAATTTCCAATTCTCACCAAAGGATTACAGGCAATAGATCGTAAAAACACTAAAATTTCAGCAGTTTCTGACTTCCTTGAATCAAGAGGAATTATTTAAGGTCAATGTTCTGTCAAAAGGAAGAAATTGATCACCTGCTGGCAACCCGAAAGGTGCGCGTGATCACTTTGTGTCAACGTTTACATTGAATGAACTGCGGGGAGCAATGTTAATCGTATGTCTTTTTTAGAATAAAACAATGTACCTTTTAGCCAAGAAACTTCCTCTTTCGTTTTTTAATTTTGTTGTGATATTTGACTGAATATTTACATTTCATCTGTCCGGTCAGGAACCTTCTTTGCCTGTTTTAATCTAAAAAGAGTATATATGAGATGCAAATCCCAATGCTGACAAACATAACAGCGAAGGAAAGGTTAATAAATATGAAGTTTTTTACTATCTGAATGTTTTTGGGTTAGATTAAAGTGATATAATAATATTGTTGAAAGATCTCCGTGTTAATGCGTGTTAACTAGTAAGTGGTAGCAATAAATTGGACTAACCAGGAACTTAAACACGTGGGCGCGCTATAAAAGGACACAAGCTCCTCCCACCAAATTCGAATTCTGCCCAAAATCCAATATGGCCGACGATCAGACGAACAACGGATAGCCTCCCTTTGAAAGGTTTCTCCTTTTGAAGTCACGAATTAATTAAAATCAAACATCAAGAAGACAAAAATATGTGTGATAACGTGTATTTCACTCTTAAGCAGCGATGTGTCGCGTTTTTGTTCGAAAGAATGGCATTTGAGCTGGTAGAATTTGAATTGACCGCCATTTTGGTCACTTTTTGTGTCCAAACTATCTCCAGGTTATCCCTGTCAGATCCTTGGAGCCCGCAATTTCAATCTACATATGTCCAGCTGTTGTGAATATGCTGTTTATGCGTTGTTTTTCAAAATATTAATATTTGGCGGTCTGTACAACAGTAGTAGTTGGTGCTGCCACATTGATGTGTTCTTCTTGTCGAGTTCTTTTCTCAGGCGGTTTGCTTAAGTTTATTTCATTTGTAAATTAAGAATGTTAGGCTCTTTTCCTCCGGAGAAGAAAATTAAAATAGAAACAAGCAAACAAATGCAAGCAGAGATCCTGAGAAACGCAACCCTCACTTTAGTCTCACTGTCGAGGTGAAGAATGGGAATGATGGCCGATTGGAAGATATTCGAGGCAGGTTAAACAATGCCAAAGCGCCTCTGGAGATCGATAGAGAGACTAGCTCAACACAAAACGCTGATCTTCTAGAAGCTCTTCTATCTTATTTTGAGCTTATGAAGGCGTCAGTAGCCTCTACATCCAACACAGTTCTCACAACTGTGGAGTCTTCGCAGGCAACACCTGTATAGGCTGTAACACCTGTACGGGCGAGTTCAATTTAAGCAACGAGTGACAAAAAGCCTCGGAAAAGGCAAATTTATGTCGATTCTGTAGTGGATGACCCATATTTTATATGCACTGGGAAAGGTCTAACAGCTTTGATCAAATATTTCGCTGAGAACCCCAAGCGCGAATTTTGCTATGAGCAATATTAGTGGTCTAGGATGAACTTGTCAAGGCAAGGCCATGTCTGTCTTTTGGAAGTGCCTTGCTTCAATGTGGATTCTGTCCTTTGGCTCAGTTCTGGTGTACTTGGGCATCCCGCCAAGTATGTTGCAAACGTACGGTTAGTTGGTTCTTTGCATATTTGTTTTATTTCTTGTTCATTTACCCCCGAATTCCAGTGCAAGTCTCCATTTCAGCTATATATGATATCATATACCTACAGAACTGTCAGTAGAGTCCCCTAACCCTGAACCAGCATTGCCCCATATAAAATACCTGTTACCAGAAGTGATAGTTTCCATGAACGTTTCTCGTCACAAACTGGTTTGAGTATTTTTGCTAGAAGTCATTACTGTCAACATATTTAGTGCACTCAAATCTTTGTTTTTATTTTTTTATAGGATGGTTCATGCATTCACTTGCACTGGCCTTACTGAAACCCAGTACCATAGCTTCGGTGAGGCAGCTGGAATTGGTTCAGTTATGGACAAAACTATAGATACAAGTTAGTGGATTGTCACCTATATTGCTGTTTTAGTATATACTAGTTATGGTGGTGGTTTTCCTACCTGTTATCAGGATATTGCCTAACCTGGTTCTGCGATATAAATATTCAAGATCATCGTCTGCTTTTTATATTTTTTGTCATTTACTGCAAAAACTGGTTATTTGTAAAAAAAAAAAAAGCAATTTAATGAAAAATTAATGTATTTTATTTATGCCTAGAATACCAAAACGATGGGTTTGGTTACATGGCCATTGTCCAAGAGCAAGCCCTGAAATCTATGCAAGAAGCAAGAAATGAAGTTCAGGGAACACCACATTACATGGCAAATGGTGATGTATGTAATAATTTGTCCTCAGATATGGCACTGATGAACACAAGAACAGTTCTAACTGCCACCCCAACAGAAACACCTAGTGGTATCAACCTAATACCTTACTTTCAATGTGTCTTGGCCATCATTTCTAGAGATAGTGAAGTAATATTTTGAAAGCAACTTATCTTCCAATGCCAATTAACAAATCAACATTAACAAATTGACAAAATGGTTTAATGAAACAAGGATCTTGACATGCAATTCACATGAATCTGTCTTTTCCCCAGTGCATTATAACAGATGCAAGACACGACTCCAGTAGAGCTAGCTGCTATGCATTCCACTGTATCAGCCATTTCTATGAGGTCAGAACTAAGGGATATTTGTCTTGTTTATCAAAACAATGTGCCCTTTTATTAATTTCTTATTTGTCTATTGCCCATAGTAACAAAAGAATAATAGCTGTTTGCAACTTGAGTCGTGTAAACGAGAGAAGTGCTCCAAGCAGGGAAGTGCCCATGACTAAAGAACTTATAGCCACCCTCACAGAGAACCAAGGTTTATTTAAAGAACATTTCATTTCGTTCTCTTCTTGTTTTTAATTGATCTATTGTCTATTCACGTCTCTATATAAAACTTGGAAGTTTTTCTTTTCCCCATTTGTTGCATGTAGGTTACAATGTCACCGAGGTTGCTCATGACTGTGTCATGGCTCTAAAGGCATGGTTCCGAGGAAAGGGCATCAAAACCTCATTTGATAGATGGCATGGTAAACATAACGATTGTGCCTTTGTAAGACATCATTCAATGCACTCACGATACAGTTCAAAGAAAATTAAATAACAAAGACAATGACCATTAACAACAGTGACATTATTCAGCTGCAACTATAACTACATTGCACGCTATATACCTGCTACTATGTTATGGTCATAAACTGCAATGCTCAGCCTCGATTGTGTTACGTGACATGATACATGATACATGATAGGTATAAAGGGAGTGGCACGGGATATGAAGAAAATATGTAGTGGTGCTCGGCGAGATGAAGGTACCAAATGGTTGACAGAGCTAGCTGACAAAGGTAAGCATGACAAACATGTAACCAAAAAGACAAAAAAAGAATAGTATAATAATAATTATTATTAATGAAATAATTTATAATGGAATAATTTATAATTGTTTTTTATTGTCTCAGCCAAGGCCACAAAAACACACTTCTATTGGGCCATGCGAAACAAGAATGGTACAGAAGCTGGATTTCAACAATATTTGTTAAATATTGTGGATCATTACCAGGTAAACTTCACATGCCATTACTTGTGGTGTTTATCACAATAATTATTCCTTTTCTGGTTAACAGTACACATACGGTATGTACATCCTGAGAAATGTTTCGTGCATAAGGCACTTCCAATCAAATCACTACAATAGTGACTCTTACGCTTGCTTCTCTTTCACATGTTAGGTTTTTTCCCAGTGTTGCCTGGAAACGTACTGAATTAGTTTGTGTACATTTTTTCTACAAATTTTCCATTATTCTTGTTGACCACAGGGAAAGCACGACCTTTGCAACCAAGATTCGCGGTGCAAACACGAAGGATATGTCTGCTCCAAGAAGTAAATAACAAACCTAGCAGCTGCACAAGCTTACAGAACAGCCATAATGAAAACAATCATCTATAAGAACCCAGCTGCTTTATAGTAATTGCAACATCAATAATTGAGGACATTGTCAATGACAAGGAAAAGTTTGATTGTTTGATAACTCTAACTGTAAATTCAACAAAAGTCTCAAATGTGATTGGTTTTCACCATGACTTGGACACTTTGCAACTGGACAGCTTGCACTAGGACAGTTGTACACGTAATCCAGCTTGCATCAGTTGAGCTTGAATCATGAGCAGATTTAGCTACAAAAAAGCTTTTTCACACTAATTAATCTTCCCATATTTTGTGGGAATTACTAACCCAATTCTGCCCTGAATATGCACTCCACTTAATCCTATCACCATTACAAATCATAATATTGTTGTTATTATTGCTATTTTATTTTTAATATTGTTTTGTTTATTCTTGGTATTTTCTGTCGCGGGTTAGCTTTCTCACTTTGTTTAATAGAGCAGAGACACATTCTACATAGAGTCCTTCCATGTCGTTATTCTGATATATGCACCTAAAAGAATCCACTTCGGTCATCAAACCTACATGATGAGGGTGTCTCTTGCTGTATTAGATTGGGTATGTTCAACCTATGCTAGTAATCTTACTTCTTGAATTATGTTACGAACAAAATAACTTTTATACTACCCGTGGTGGTAGTAGTAGTAGTAGTAGTAGTAGTAGTAATCATCATCATAGTAGTTCAGTATTGTCATTGTTACTAATTTTAATGGCTCATTAGTCTGATTTCTTTTCTGCAAGGTTGTTTGTCTTTCTCATTCAAGATCCTTATTTACTAAGAAAGCCATAAAAACGTCTCTTGCAAGTTCTGTTTTTCTGACGGGTGGGTGACGTAACTCTTTTATAATGCGTCTTCGTGTTGAAATTTCGTAACAACAGGACATTACCTACTAATTTTATATTGCAAAATCACGAGAAAATAATTATAATGTTGATTTTTTATTTATTTTTTTTCAGAATGAGAATGTTGGCCGAGATGTGTACTCAGTCCAGTACTATCAGCAATCAAGGCATCCTGGACGAATGGCCCCAACAAGAATATTAAGGCCAAAGACCTTTCTGTTCAGGGAAGCTGTATGGACTTCTTTGTTTGAAAGAAATAAAATCTCAGCTGCTCCTCTTCCTCTCTGAGTGGCGACATTATAGCCAAAAGGATAACCAAAAACGGCTCCTATAGGAGCCACCACAGTTATGAAAGTCTTTAGCCTTCTCATTAGTGCTCTCATCATTTATGCTACTTATGGCTCATTGACAGTTATGTTATTGAATTTCTGTTTCCCTTCCATGTAACTTTATTTCATTAAGCAATGCCCAAAATTATCACCTAGCTATCCTAAACTTTTTTTTTATAAACCCTTATTCTTAATACCCAAACTGGTGGTGGTGGGACAAAAAAATTGAACCAAGGAATTCCTATTACACCACAAAATACACATGAGAATATGCAGGTTATGCTTGACTACCACAATCAAACCAGAGCAGTGAAGGTGTACAGGGTTATCGTGCAATGACTATCTCTTTTAGTTGTTTAGGTATCAGTACGTGCCGAGGACAATGTCTAACAATAACCATTTCATGAAGTGAAGTCAGGAGCTAAGCGAGCAGCAAAGGTAGATACCATTTTCTTATAGGCATATGAAATGCTTATGACCTCTACCAAATGACGAGGTTGTTTGCTTCAATAAAATCTACAGAATAAAACAAACCAAATAGTAATAACATTTTAATAATGCTAATTTGACCAAAAGGAAAAAAAAATCCTCTCCATTTGTTGTTGCAGCATTGTTGTTATAATAATAATTTTATTCTTGTTATTATTATATGACATAATATGGAAATAATAATAATTATTATTTCCAATAATAATTATTTATCCCAAACCAGGATTGCTCTCCTCATGTAATGCTGGGTTTAACTCATCCTGGCTGCACCTGCTCCTGCAATTGTGCCATTACCAGGCTGTTGCCTAACAGGAGCCCGGTAGCCTGGGGCTCCCAAAGAATAGCTCTGGGCGCCTTAATTTTTCACAGCAACACCTTTCACTTCATATGTTGGGCTCCTAAGTTCTCAGCGTTTAGCTCTAAGGGCCCCTTTAAAATTTTCTTAGGCAGCAGCCTTGCATTAGGCTATACGGGTGATATCTATTTACAAACATTGCTTTTGTTCTTCAAATGTGCCACCACAGGAAAAAAAGACCCTTTGTTTCAACAGCCAATGTGGCTGTGGTGGGCACATTATGACAGTAGGTGATGTCAATGATATCTTCACTATCTTTCCTTAATTTTGTTTGCCATTGCTAATAGACACAGCAGTTACATGGTGTTTTTATTCGTATAATAATACTTCATGCACTTTTCAATTTCAGGCAACTCACAACTCTGCAGGTTAGGTTACAGAAGAAGACTTTAATTTGATTGTTTTTCTCTAATATGACTATTGTTGTGCTACACCATTGGAAAAAAAATAAAATTGAAAAACAAATATTGCACGTTAATGGCGAGTGGTTATTTCTTACAAAATAACGAAACTCAATGACTAAGGTTGTTCGTTTTTCGTAGTCTACGTTGACCACAATACGGCACTCCATCAGGATTAGGCCATCTCTTGCTGACATCCTCAACAACAAAAATTTGCATTACCTCTTTGGCATCAGAAGTTATCACAACCTAATGCCTCCTTTCTTTGTAGATAAACTGCATCCCTCAACAATCCACGACTCTTTAGAATCAATTAAAATGTTTTGTTGTCTCCCCTCCTTTTGCTGTGATTTGCAAGAAGGAGATGTCATTGTGCTTTTAGCTTTCCGGAAGGTTTTCACAGAAAACGATACAAAGGGCGTTGCGACAAAAAAGACAAAATTCTTCAATATCCTCTTGGTGCAATCCCTCTGATTCAACGACCACGCGCTGTAAATCGTCACCAATCACTGGCTTCTCATCGTCAGAGTGATTTTCCCGGGGATCTTAAACAAACGAGCAATCAAAGCTCAAAAGAAAGCAAGTGAATTGTAAAGAGGTGCACTCGAAGTAGGCTCGATTTCCGCCGCTCACTCGAGTTCGGGTATCCTCCCCGAGAAGAGACGGCTGGACGCGTGAGCGACAGATTGTGTCTGTGACGTAAATTCAAAATATAATTTATGCGAAGTTAATAGTTGGGGGGAAATAGCATTAGACATCCCAAAAACACTGATTTTAAGAAAACAGAAATTACATAACAAAGCTTAAAACGTCTGTGCGAAGTTTCCAGATGATACGAGCTTGAGTTTGTGGTTAAATGATCGATGTGAGTTTGAATTCAACCGGCGAATCATCAACGAAATCTTCGGCTGCTTTAGCTCTCAGTCGACCTCATCGGCCCCCTCGTTTTGCCAGCAATAAACTCAGCAGTACTTTCAATTGATCTTGAGGAATTTTGCTTGCTCTTACATTAGCGAAGTATGAGGAGAAAATTGCAATAGCAATGAATTTGAAAACCGTATTTTGACCTTGGCGCCAACTGGAAAATCAGTGAAGTTTGCGAACTCAGGCGGTAGAAAACGACACAATTCCCATTCTCCAGCTTCTCGAACACTTTTCGTTGTCGCAATCTTGGATGTTTCCTATCTTAAAGCACTGTAAACTTCGAACAGGCCGGGTCAAAGAATACCTTCACAGCCAAAACGTATAATTTATGCCAGACGGATTTGTGCAGGCGAGTTTCTGATTGGCGGATATTAACAATGGCTCACCTCACGCGTCCAGCCGAGATTTCGGGAGTGAGCGCTGGCTTATTTTCCGAAACAGCGGCTGGCAATCGAGCCTACACTCGAAGCGTCGTATCACAAACTGCTGTATGACATATTTAGGTCCACACAACGACCACAAACAGAAATAAATCGATGTATACAGCACAACGTTATGATCATTATAATATGATGCGTACAAACAAGGATGACAAACCGAGGAGAAAAATTTGATTTAGCCTATTATTTTAGCTCGATCTGCTTTCCGTGTGCGTTTACACAAAAAGTTGTTATCATACATAAGTTATTCATGATTCACGCTCTGTCGGCTTTGGGCTAGTGAGACAAAACATTTGCTAAAAAATACGGTATTTAGTGGGAACTGGAGTCATTTTACCTGGTACAGAATTCCTCTTCGGGCGAGGTTTTCCACCGTCATGATCTCTCCAGAGTTCACGGTCAGCCATCCACGCAATTCTTCAATGCAAGATTCATCGAGTAGAATCCTTATCTACATAAGAGGATTTTACATCGTACTTGATAAAGTTGAGTTAGATTTTGTACCAGAAAGAACGTGTGTGGTGTGTTTTTTCTTCGATTTCGGTCATCTTCCGTTTTCCCTCGTCCGCCATATTGGATTTTCAAGACACGTCAACCCGAGCTCATCAAAGTAGATTGAAAAATGAATCATTTGCTTCCCAGGGAAGCTTATTTATATAGGGCGGTCACGTGTTTAAAAAAAATATATTTAGCTTCATATTTCAACTTGCACGTATGCCAATTTGTTAACAGTTGTTAAGCTCGAACATCACATAACGACCTAACCTGCGATCAGGCGTACTTTTCTTGAGACAGGGCGGAAAAGGAACGCCTGATACAATTTCTTATCGAGTCGTCTGCCCGTAGTCCAGAATCTGGACTTTACTCTGATTGGCCGAAGAACAATACAGCTCTTGAGCCTCGCTGAGATTGGTTACAGGAATGCAATCATACTTCCGGTAAAAATATTCAACATCTGCCAAATTATCGCCGCCGAAAAGGAATCAGTGTTCGCAGCTGCTGTTGTTTGGTCGTCTCATTTTTTTTTTTGAGAAATCTTTAAAGGCAGACCAAACAGAGTGTATCCGTAGAATTGTTTGTCGAAAAGAAGACGTTTTAGCTGTTCTTCCTACGGGATTTGGAAAAAGTGTCATTTACCAACTGATCCCGAAAGTTTTAGTAAGAATGAATCGTGCCACTTCTACTGATGCCAAAACTTCAGTTGTAGTCGTTAGTCCTTTGGAGTACATTAGAAAACAACAGGTCGAAAATCTGAGAACAGCGAATTGTGGTATTAGTGCTGCCACAATCGGAGAATCAATTGAAATGGACAGAGAAATCCCAAACGGTAAATTCGACATTGTTTACGGGAGCGCAGAACAATGGCTGAGTGAAAGCTGGAGGAAAACATTACAGTGCGGTAATCTTCACCGGGCAGAGGTGTTAGTGGTCGATGAAGTTCACACAGTTGCAACCTGGTAAATTTTAGTAACACCATGATAAACTTCTTCACCTCGTTTGTTAGTTGTTTTCATTATGAAATCCGCGAGCTCTGTTTCATTTGGAATTTGGTTATGATATGATGATTTAATTTTTGTTGTTTTATGTCAGTTCCTTGTACCAGAAAGTTGCCAACGTATTAGTCATGTTAAGAAACATATCCTCCTTTTGACCCCATTAGACCGAGTCACTGAAAATCTTAGCCTTGCGCATCAGATTAAGGACTGAGCACAATATTACAGATAATCCACTCAAGATTTTTGAGATTTTGGTTGGCTGATATTTTCCTAGTTATCAAATCCCAATGGCTGATGATGGCCACTTTTGACCAATTTTCTCGGTGAAATATTGTGAACTACATGTAACATATACATGTATATATTTAGAAATTATGCTATAGTAATAAATCAAGACAAACGTCTTTGACGGTTAGTTAGTTATTTTAAATTCTTCAAATTGTTATGATTTCCTGAAGGAAAAAATGTGAACACGAAGCAAGTTTTTGAATTGCTGAAGAACAAAAGAATAGATCTAAAGTGCAAATTTTTTCCACAGAACCTCAGCTTCATTATTTTGTTCTTGAGCAGTTGAAAACTGGCTTCTTTCATCAGCATCCCAGGTTTGCAAAACATTTTTCTGCAGGGGCAGTGGCAAAAAAGGGAAAGCTGCTTTCCGTGAGGCGTTTGGACGAGTGTCAGAGCTGAGATCATGTCTTAAAAATTGGACACCTGTGCTTGGATTGACAGCAACTGCAAACAAGGAATTGAGAGATCGCCTAATCAAATGTCTTGGTATAAGAAGCCCCCTTGGGCCCATAATTGTCAGTCCAAATAAGGACAACATACGATTTACAGTTGCACAAGCAGACAAAAAGCTTTATTGTTTCAACTGGCTGTTACAGTTGCTGAGAGAGAAGAAAGGAGACGCTCCTTTCACAATTATTTTCTGCAAGACTGTAAATGATATTGTCTCTTTACTAACTTACCGGTATTTCTTAATGAAGCTGGAATATTCAGGACTTTATATTGATGGTGAAGGCCCTCCTCATGAAAGATGTTTGTTGGGAGTATACTATTCACAAACACCCACACATCACAAAGACCACATAACTTCTTCATTTGAGGGTAAATCTGGCCATGTCAGAGTGGTTTTTGCAACTACTTCATTAAGTATGGGAGTGGATTTTCCCTTTGTCAAATATGTAGTACACTATCTATGGTCCATCAAACAATCTGACTTCTCATCTCCAAGAAGCAAGACGTGCTGGAAGAAATGGACAACAAGCTTACAACATCACAGTGTATCATGGGAAGCACTTGATGACTTGTGAAGATGACATAAAGAATGCAGTAAAACAGTCCTTAAATTCTTGTTGCCGTGTTTCTTTTTTGAACAATTTTGATGAAAAGATTTCACCTCTAGAACCCCAACATAAGTGTTGCAGTGTTTGCCACAGAAAGTGCAATTGTTTGGGAGATGGCTCTGGTTGCAGTGAAACAATTCCAGAGTTTGACTCTTGGTATCATAATGAGAAAGATCATGTTGTTTCAAGGGGAGTGACAGAAGATGACAAAAATTGCATCAAGGATGCTCTTAAGGAATTTCAGGTGTCTTTGTCTTCTGAAACTAAAGTGCGCATGTTTGACAATACTGGGGTCATTACACACGGTTTATCTGACAATGTAATTGATGCAGTTGTGAGTAATGTCCACTTCATTTTTAATGTTCACAGTGTTATTGAACAATGTAATGTACCCTCACTTAAGTTGGCCGTCATAATACTTGAAGTTGTTAAAGAAGTATTTGAAGATTTTGAAATCCCTGAAGAACTGTATTCTGCTGTTACAGAGACGAAAAAGTTGCATTTAGCCAGTAGACTTATGCATCCATTGACTGTTACTGTAAACCCGTTAAAGGAACTTCTTTCTGAAGGTTCCCATTTGCCTGGCACAATGAATGAATTACTTATTTAATTAAGTAATGTAATGTAACAGGAAACAGTGTCAGTAATAGTGATTTACAATCCTTTCTCCTAATGAGAACAATGCAAGTTATGTTCCTACATTTTCCACTGTTTGCAACTTAATGCCTTATCACTTCGTAAATTGCTTTCCAGTCAATGAACCTATTTTTTGCCCACTGGAAAAAGTCTCTATGATCAATGTCAAGCATACTACAGGAAAAATTAGGAAATGAAGGATAACCCTTTCTTCCAGACAGTTTCTCCATAACTTTCCCTGTAAGTAAATCGTTTACAATTATAGAGACGGTTTCCTCTGGGTTTTTACTGCTGTGACGACCACTTCTCTTCCCTTTTGAGCAGTCTTTGTAAATAGTGTCCATTACTTTATTTAATGCTACTACAGATTGGGCTGCTCGCTGTAATGATGCATTAGTAACACCCATTCCCTTTCCTAATCGTTTGAGTAAAAGATTGAGATGTTCCATGAATATCTAGAGGAATATTTCCACCAGCTACGCCCTTGGAATTGACAAATCTGTTAACAATTAGGGACACTGCTTCCTCCTCTGAAAGGACAGCATAAACTTGTACAAAAAAAAAAGGAGAAGGGAATATGCATATTTCGTGTTTCCAAACTTGTATGCAAACAACAGAACCAACTTGTAACAATTCACAAGACTATGTCAATTACCAGCAAACCAAATTGAAGCCTGTTATTGTGACAATTAAAGATAAAGTCATCGTCACTTGGTTGACTGGTAAGGGGATCCTCACGTTGTTGGCCAATTTCAACATCTGGGTGCTGTACACATTCATGTCTGGAAAAAGTTAGAAAAGGAAAGGAACTTTATTTAAGTGTCTAGTAGATTTAGCGCTTGAGCACTAATTGGGGACACTGTAAAGTGAATCACAATTAACACAACAAGTCAAATGTTGGTTTTTGTGGAGAGGGGAAACCAAAGTACCCAGAGAAAATCTCTCGGTGCAGAGTAGAGAACCAACAAACTCAACCCACATATGACCCCAAGTCAAGGAATCGAACCTGGGACACATTGGTGGGAGGCGAGTGCTCTCACCACTGCGCCATAAATATATCAGTGGTAGTTTTTATCATCTAGTACTTTACTATGATGTATATACAGGACATGCCCTGTTACTCAATGTTTTTATTAAATTTCAATCCTTTAACTTTTGTGTCTCTTTAAGAGTCACACTGATTAAAAAAAAGGTGACAGAATTTCTGGAAAATTAAATGTAAACTATACTATGGTTTTCTTTGTAGGTAATACCTTTTTATGGTAGCATTCGTTGCATAGACAAGGCTACATGAACGACACTTGTAATAGCCAAACATGTCTCTATTGTCATCGCCTCCATTGTCAGCAGTTAAACCATGCTTCTCGGGTTCATGCCTACAAAAAGATTCCACATTGCCATTTTAGTCCTTTACCAGTATTTTAATGTTTCTATTCTTATTCCTTAATGATGTGTAACTCAATAATAGTTAATGTGTGAAGTAATTATCGTAAGGAGTGACCAGTAATAAAGACTAACTAACAATATTTTTAAATCTATGGTCATTATGTAAGGGATTCCCTAGGATTGCAATGATATTGTTTTCTTGTGATTTTGAGAATATGTTGTCCACAATGCTCTTACCTTACTCTTGAAGAATGCAGTGGAAAGTGCATGTCACAGTTGATATGTCTACAAGTGAAACCTTGTTTGTGTGCTTCATCTAGCATAATGACACCATCAGAAGTATTTGTAGGAAGGAAGATCTGCTGTAGAAATGCCAGTGATTCTTTGAACAGCCATTCCCCTTTCCTCTCTACAACCCATTCACTTACATCTGGAATTAATCTTGTTGAAGGTAATTCTAAGAATATTTGAGAAAAATGTCTATTATGTCCTTTCAGGGCAATTAACAAAATCATGTTCAACTCTATAATGTAGAGTGTATCAGTGGTAATTCTTTGAGATAAAAAATTGTCTCAGTATGACTATTCCTTCATTTGTTCAAGTTTGGATAGTTTCTACATTTACTTGTCATACTTTGCAAGGGGCAGTGCCATCTTTCTGAAAAGGAAAACCAGTACTTGGAGTTTCTCTGTGAAACAATGCAAAATTGTTTTGTTCCTACCGCCCAATCACAAAGATATGATCTAAGGATTACAATGTTAATGAGGAAGAACTGCAAGGGGGTTATTTTATACCTTTCATGTCGTTCATTCCAACAAATTTCATCCATCCTGTAAGAATGTGTGCCTCAGTCTCCCAACCCATAAAATCTTTAAAGGCATTATAATCCTTATCAGGCCCTTTTTTGGCATTACTTTTGCCAGTTCTGTTCATGGATGCACATGCTGTTCCAATTTCCGAAGCAGAACTATCTTTGAAGAAAAGTTTCATGGAGATCTGAAAAATATGCAGGGAATATAACTATTTTCCAGGGCTGCAGCACTAAAAACAGCCACAAAATGTTTATTCATAATCTTTGCTTGTTGGTAGGTGATAAACTAAATACAAGTTATTTACCCCAAGCAGCATCTTTTTTAGGTGCCAGTCAGCAAATGTTGTAGTAATGCCATCCAAGCGGTCCACCTCAGATTCTGATAAAGAGTTAGCCCATTGACAGTTCCTTGCACGCTCTTCAGTCAGCTGGTCACCATCAAATATAATTCTCTCAAGGATCTCTTTATCTCCACTTCCATTGATTTGGTTCTGAGGCACATACTTTGAATGCAGATCTTCTAAAATTTGGGCCATTTCTGCTGCTTTGTTAGGATTTAAAAAATGTAAACCAAGGGGATACTTGGTTTGGAAAGAAATGAGATACACTATAATCTTATGAGCTGCTTAATGTTATGGTATTATATGTATGTTAAAGTGGACAAGAAATGACTGTTGAGAAGATAAAGTTGATACCTACTACTTTTGATCTTCGTAACATCTCCTTTGAATATGGATGGGGTATGTGATACAAAACGGCTTTGCTAAATGCTTTGCTAAATGCTTGGCAGGTGTTGAACAATGACCCTAGGAATTATATATGCAAGATCTGAAATGATGGCTTCTTGTACTTCTGAAGTTGGAAGTATTTCTTGCATCTCTAATGCATCAATACTTTTTTGAGGTCTTATCTTGTTTAGCCCTTTCAGAGAAATTCGATCTTCAACAGCATATGAGTTGAAAAAGTGGAGCGATTTGTTGTTCTCAGTTTTTGTCTGGCACCTTGCTTTGACTTCCAAGTGCCAGTCATCTCCAACAATTCTATAAGTCAAGTAATAAATATTATTTATAGAACATAAGTTTACAAATCAAAGGTTCTGTGATCCCACTTAATCATGCATTTATACAGAATGCTGGTTTTGGGTTCTTGCTTATAAGTCGGTAATTCTGAACATCTTTGTCATAGCTGTGTCCTAACCAACAATAATTTCTTCTATTGTTTTAAACTTAACTCCATTACTCTAACCATACTGAACTGTTTTGTTCCTGTTCCAAATTGCAACAAATTATAACTGCAAGCGAAGATTGCAGTCTGATAACAAGATTATTTTAAATTTAAGTGTCATCTCCACACGACACCTTCAGCCCTACGAAACTCTAAAATTCAGTTACAGCTTACTTGAATTTTTGGACAGTTTTTCCCTTGAGGATATCCAGGGCAGAGAGTATGTCTGAATCTTCAAATAATTCAATGCCATTCTCAGATCGAGGTAACATTTCTTTGCAAGATTTGTATACCAACGGACTGTAGTGTGGAAGGCCAGAAATTACGGCTACCGAAAAATCAACTGTGCAGATTTCCATGGAATCGTTACAATCCGGACTTGAATAAGGCTGACTTGAGAGCACTTCCTCAAAGAGACGAATTTTATTTGCTCTGTTCATAATGGCATTTTTCCGTTCCATTACTTCGTTGTCGAAAGACGATGCTGCTTTGTATAGGTAATCGCATGGGGCCGAGTAAAATTAAGGATTAATATCACGCGTGTTTTCAGAAGTTGCTGAAATTGCCCGAGTCGCGCAGCGACGAGGGCAATTTCAGCAACTTCTGAAAACACAAGTGATATTAATCCTTAATTTTACGAGGACCCATTGCGATTACTTGTTAATAACAAAGAGGGCAAAATTTTCTTAACACTGTTGAGGCACCTCGAAAAACAGACAGCTAAGCGGAGATAAAACACTCGTTCGCTCGGAAGCAAAACAACTAACAAACAGACAAGCAAGTCAACTTGTTCTTTACGTCCAAAACGAGTATAGATGATTTTTATTTACATCCACTCGAGAGGAAAATACGAGTTTCATTCGTGAACAACTGTAACAACGATTAAACCAAATGTTAAGCTTCAATTTATTTTATTCACCTGTGCTGTAGAGGTTTTTACCACTTGCAAATACGCATCCGTAAACATAGCAAACGGTTTGTCCAAAGAAATCCACCAAATTTGAGCTACTTGTTCCTCCCGTCAATGGCAAATTGTTCTGTGACCTTTTTTGTTGAGCTGCAAGATGTCGTGGTAAACTGAAAGCCCTTGACGAAAGGAATCATTTTGTTTTTCAACCACACAATCCCGCTACGCCGGGCGCCATGTAAGTCGATCCAAGTTTTAAGCTTTTCATGAAAAAAATCTTTTGCCCTTCTTCTTGTCACTCGAAAATTCAAATTCCAGATCATCTTTTAAAGCTAGTTCTTAATCTTTATGCCTTTACGGCGAATGCAGCGCGAATTAAAAGACAAACTTCGATGAAGACGAAGTTGTTTTGCTCAAACAGAAAAAAACCAACTGAATGTGGAAAACGTACGTTCAGCCAATCAGGAGCGAGAATTTTTGGCGCTCGACCAATCGTGAGCGAGTAATTTTGCCCTCTTCTCAAGCAAAATTAAGAAAAAATACCCTCTTCATTGACCAATCAGCATTCAGTAATTTTGCCCTCTTTGTTATTAGTCCTGCATATTTCGCATGGTATTTGCATGGCTGCAAATGCCAAGCTTGTGAAAGCAATCGATCTCTTCCTTTTTGCATCCTCCGAGGACAAGAATCGTGTTGATGCGATAAGTAAAATTGTTGTTCGGCATCCAAGGATTCAGAGAGCTAGCAAGAATCAATGACTGTTTGTTAGATGCGTTCTTCACCTTTTTACTGCTTCTAAATGAACTCTGGATCAAGGTATGCAATATGGGTAGTTTTTCTTGAGCGTCTTTAATGAAAGTCTCATTTTGAAACTCGGCCAGATGTTCCATGTTGCCACGATACTTAAAAGAATTTCCAGGATCTTTGGAGTACTTCGACATTTCCCTCTTAAGTTGTTTTCCAACTTCCACTACCACTTTAGAATTCAGGGGAAAAAAATTCGTTACACCAACTGCCGCAGCGTTGTAATTCTTTAAAGCCAAATTGCTGACAACCAACTTCTCGTAGTGATCACATTCATGTTCGATAACTCTTCTCGATGGATAAGCCACAAATATCTGAGAAGGAACACAAAGTATCGAAATATGAAAAACTAGAACAAAAGAAACCACGCGGTTTATGGCTAACTAGCAGTTTTACAAACAGGATAGAAATACCTTTTTCGAAAGAAAAAGAGCAGGGGAACAGCACAGTGATGAGAGCACTCGCCTTCCATGCCAATGTGGCCCGAGATCGATTCCCGGATCCGACGCCATATCTGCATGGGTTGAGTTTGTTTAATCCCAGAGGTTTTCCCCCGGTACTCCGGTTTTCCTGTCTCCTCAAAAACCAACATTTGATTTGCTTTGTAGTCTCCCCAATTAGTAGAGCACTCATGCTCGGCTAAATAACCT
>NC_090885.1:31931648-31934148 GCF_036669925.1 Montipora capricornis
TGCAATGAACGAAGCAAACGTGTCTAACTAAGCGCTGAAACCCAACCGTAGACGCCAATTAAAGAGGAGGTATTTAGTTTTGAGACGCAGATCATTCCCGGACAAAAGCAGTGCGGACGAAGGTCAAAGAGTGCGGTATCTACAAACAGAGTTAAAACATAATTTGTCGTGATCCACTCTACCTCACTTCTTATGTAAGAGCACAGGGAAAACGGGTTGACCAAAACCAACATTTTAAGAACATACACCAGGCTGAGAGTCATAGAGTTAAGAGCGTCTTTACTTTGCTCACTTGTAGTCTAACAGGACAATTAACTCAAAAGCTTCGGGAACTTTTTTAGTCTGAACAATGTGGTTTTCTTATTGCATGATACATTGAAAAACAACTTAAAGAAAGAAACTGGGCCCAGGTTGACAATCGGACATGATTGGATAATTCTGATTGTAGATCCAGTTGAAGAGGCTCTGCTAGGGTAAATTCATCTTTTCTTTAAATTTCCGACAGCAACGGTCACACCAACGTGAAACATTGGCAAATAATCAGCATGATACCAATCATTGGTATTTTGTTTGAGCTATATTAGGTTCAATACAAAAGCGCTCTCTGTGCCCCCAGGGATTAAAAAAGCAAACCTTGGTTAGGCAGACAAACTGTAGAACACGCTCAATATTTCAAGTTCAGTCCAAAGAGTGCTATGATTTACACTTTTTTATAACTTCATAGATATTATTGAATACCGAAAAATAAGTCATCTTTTGCTTGGTCTTTTGAATGCAATGAACGAAACAAACGTGTCTAACTAAGCGCTGAAACCCAACCGTAGACGACAATTAAAGAGGAGGTATTTAGTTTTGAGACGCAGATCATTCCCGGACAAAAGCAGTGCCGACGAAGGTCAAAGAGTGCGGTATCTACAAACAGAGTTAAAACGTAATTTGTCGTGATCCTCTCTACCTCACTTCTTATGTAAGAGCACAGGGAAAACAGGTTGACCAAAACCAACATTTTAAGAACATACGCCAGGCTGAGAGTCATGCAGTTAAGAGCGTCTTTACTTTGCTCACTTGCAGTCTAACAGGACAATTAACTCAAAAGCTTAGGGAACTTTTTTAACCTAAACAATGTGGTTTTCTTATTGTATGATACATTGAAGAACAACTTAAAGAAAGAAACCATTCAATTTCACCCCCACAGTGGGGTTCCAAGCGTTCATATTTCTTTATACTTCCCTTATTTACCTCTCGACGGTTAACTTTTTGATTTTATGCAAGAGACGTCCGTGTTTCTGAATAGAGTTCAAAAGATCATGCAAAATATGATTTTGTGGTGTTTGAAAAATATACACGTCTTATTAAACAAACTTCACATTGGGCACCTAGATGCGCTTTATCATTGCTAATGCGGCTCGAACACAATACTAATGACTATCGATATTCCAATTCATTTGTTGGAAACCTCTTTTTACAGTATTCCTTATCTTGTTTGCAGTTGAACTGATTAGCCCTAGAATATTTATGAAAATCAAGCGAGCAACAATGATAGAAGCCAAAAATTTATAACCGTGGTCGAGATTTCATCACGGGACACAGTAGAAGCAAAATTACTTTTTGAAATGAAGAAGAAACTGTTACACTGATCGGTCGATTAAATTTGCTGGTAGTTGGGGATGCTTCATTATATAACTTCAGAGCTCACAATTACGTAACAGATCTAATGAAGTCTTTAGAAAACTACATTGCTGTAAATCACGTGGATTTGCCAGTGGAACCATATTTCCACTGAGTCAAGATCCAGCTTAACCAGTTTAGTTGAGCCTATCAACGTTCGTATTCTTCATTTTCACAGGTGCTTTTAGCGAATCCTGGATCCTAAGGGCCTGGCTAAACTAGGAAACATTGGTGCGGACGCAAATCTTGCTTGCCGGACGCAAGAATTAACAATTAGTTCATGCGTCAGCGTGCGTATGTTAAGATAATGAGCACGCGGGAAGTTTCGAGAGCACAAAAGAGACGTAAGAGTTGCACGAGGCGTAGCCGAGTGCAAGTCTAGCCTCTTGAAGTTGTGGCATTCTTTCTCAAATTGAAGCTTAATATCTCTCAGAAATGCATGGTTACCCCCAATTTTCTTTTTTGACACCAAAAGCACTTACTAAGATCTACTTTCTCCGGATAGTTTTAAACCGCGCAAAAATATTCCTGTATCAGTAAGCATCACCGATAGGAAACTCGAGTTTCTGGAGATGCGCAGAACGTATGCGCAGTAACAATAGTAGGCACCGTCCTTAATAGCTTGAATAAAGCGCTGTCTGAGCACCTTGGTTATAGTCAGACAAAATTAGAATAAGCTTTATATTTTCAGTCCAAAGAGTGCTATGATTTACAATTTTTTACAACTTTTTTATAAGTTTTTTATAACTTTTATGTAATTTTGCTTGGTCTTTTGAACTTGCAATGAACAAAACAAACGTGTCTAACTAAGCGCTGGAACCCAACCGAGACG
>NC_090885.1:31939148-31944148 GCF_036669925.1 Montipora capricornis
TGGGGCTATATCTCCCCAGTAAACACGCCAAATTTCAGCGCGATCGAAGAAAATGGCGGCGTTCTACGAATCCTACCAAAAATGATACTATTTTGAATCCGATTGAGGCCCCCCTGGAGAAAATGAGTTTTAATGGTCTTCGATCTTCGTTTTCCTCACTAGTCGGGATTAATTGTATACTGCTTTCGTCCAATCAATATCAAGCTTTTTTTTTTTTGAGGTGTTATGATTGTCTCCATTGAACATCAACCGCCCACTGCATGGGTCAAGGATGCAGGAGGGCGTTGGCTCCAAACATGCACTCAGGGTCTTAAAATAACTAAGAAAAAATACCTTCCTTTACATATGCAAATCGTTAGGCTTTCAAGTTTTCTCGAATAAGTACATTAGAGGCGCCGTCTCACACCCCTTTCTTGTTTATAGACTTCTTGGGGCTTTGAAGATTTCACACCCTATATATTTGCAAAGAGTAGGGCATAGAATTCCCCGTATTGTGGCTTGTCCCTATCAACTGCATACTATTAATTGGAGCCTCGCTCTGTTGTATGATGCTGATCACACAATGATGATCATCTGATGACAATTTTCTGCATTATGTGCATATAGGCTCTACCCAAGGAGATGAAACTGACATACCACATGGAGGGGAATGTTAATGGGCATTTCTTTATAATCAAGGGCGAAGGCGTTGGAGAGCCTCACGAGTAAGTCTGTCAACACTTTTGCCGGTAACTAATACCAACCTTCTGCCTGTTTATTTTCGCAATTTGCCTACGCTATCGTGATAAAGGTTAAGGGATCAGGGCATTAAAGGATGTTTTCCATTTCATTTAATTCTTGAAGTAAACATGAAATGAAAAGATTTGGTTTTCGATGTTGACTCGGAGATACTCGGCAAAGATCCAAGTACCTCTCGGTAGGAGTCGAACCTACGACCTTCCGATGACTAATTCGGATGCTGTACCGCAGAGAAAAAGCAGACTCGTAGGAGCTAGGCTATAAAAACTAGGCTCACAGTGAAGTGATTCTTAACTCATTGACCCAATAACTACGTCCCCTTTAATAGGAAGGACGAGGAAAACTATTTTAACCAAGTGCAACGTAGATGCAACGAAAAACCCTATGAAACGTGTAAATGGCTTTAATTAATAATCACCAAAACCCAAGGCGGCCGCTGGGAAAGTCCAAAGTAAGTAATTCTTTACATATGAATTGGAAATTTAATGCGTATAGACACCTATTAATATTTGTGACAATGCAAGATGAGTATTAATTTATAATTAAGAGAGCAGCGATTAATCTTATAGGGAAACAAAACAAAAATCACTTTGAAAATGAAATTCATTTTTTTCTCTCAACAATTTTGTAGCCGCGAAAGGTGAACAGTGACCTTATACAAATATAGTTTCATTGGACAGGTGATATGGTCTGTTTTCCCCATACATTTTCTTGATTTATATCTATATACTTTTTGTTTCAAATGACAACATACAATTAACCGTTTAACAGTTACTTATTTTTTTCTCGTGTCGAAACATAGCCTCCAGTTTTGAATAATCGAAATTTAATGTTTTAATTCATGTGCACTTAAGCTTGCTTTTAAGCTCGTCGAATAGTGCAAGTTGGACTCAGTAAATTAATTCATGAAGCATACTATAATTGTAAGGTTCCCTCTAATTTACTGAGTCTTCACTTAAGTTCTCAACAGCTTTCCTCTTTGCATTGTGTTGGGTTTTTAATTTGGTTACTTTCATTTATTAAGACGATTTTGTTCGTTTTTTTAGAGGGACACATGCTATTAAGCTGCAAGTGGTTGAAGGAAGTCCACTGCCATTCTCCCCTGACATATTGTCGACTGTGTTTCAATACGGAAACAGGTGCTTCACTAAATATCCCCCCAACATAGTTGACTATTTCAAGAACTCATGTTCTGGTGGAGGATATACATTTGGAAGGTCTTTTCTCTATGAAGATGGAGCAGTTTGCACAGCCAGTGGAGATATAACATTGAGGTAAATAAATTCACTCATGCAGTCCGGCACTCTAAAATCTTAACAGGATGTTGTACTATACATTAATTTATCCATACATTACTTATTGTAACTCTACGTGGTCGTCCACTTACGTATCTAATTTAAATAGAATTTATTATCTGCAAAAGCGAGTGGTGCGAGCTGTTACAAATTCAGAATATCGAGCACATACTGCTCCTCTTTTTTCTAAACTGAAAATCTTAGACATCTTCCAACTCAATACCCTCGATATTGCTAAATTCATGTTCCGCTACCACAATAATCTGCTGCCTCCACTTTTCTTCAATCTGTTTATGACAAACAGTCAAGTCCATAAATATGACACAAGAACAGCCGGTAATTATCGTGTGCATTCCTGTCGCACGAACATTAAGAAGTTCACAATTCTTTACCAAGGACCTAGGGTCTGGAACCGTCTTCCTGCCTCTATTACCAATTTGTCAAGCTTTCCTATGTTTAAGAACAAAGTGCTAGAGTTTTTATTAAAATAGTTTCTGAGTTAGTTCCTGCCGCACTCCTTCGCAGCCCTTATTTTTGTTTAATATTGTGATCTCGAGGTGGCCTCTCCTATAAGCCTGGTGGTTTCCTGAGGTCTCCTCGCCTAACAACCTGCTGTATGCTTTTTTAAAATCTGTTATACACATAAAGGCAAATAAATGATGATGATGATGATTATGATGATGATGAGGTCGACAGCTTTTGGTTTGCTCCATTTGTGGAGACTTTAGCTTTTAGTTTTTGTTGCTAATTAGCCACAAAGTCAAATACTACCTTGATCCCGACAGGGTGGTGGTTGAGAAAGTCTCGTTTGTGTTTTTGTTAGTCGCTAGTGCTCCAATCACAACTGTTGATCACTTTCAATTTTCCATCGACTTAATCTTTTGCTAAACAAAATTATTCATCCCTATACAATCAACTATGGATAGCTTTAATTTGTCTCCCTAAGTGTTTGAGACCTTCCATCCCTCTCTCAACCACCAGTTTAGCACACTTTTTCTAATCCTAAGTTCATGTCAATGTGGAAACTGAATACTTTGGTCTGTTTTTGTATATAAATACACTTTTGCGCGGAAGAAATTTCTTAATGGTAGAGATTATGTAATGTTCAAAAAACGAGCAGCAGTGTTTTATCGGGGTTTAAAAACACGAGGCTAGCCGAGTGTTTTTAGACCCGATAAAACACGTGCTGCGAGTTTTTTGAACGGCTTCAAAAACACCGAAAGAAGTAATTTATGAACTGGCGAAAGAAGCCTGAAAAAATAACTGAACAAATTGCTCATTTACGATAATCTCTGTAATATCGATCAATTATTTTTTGTTTGACAGCGCTGATAAGAAAAGCTTTGAACACAAATCCAAGTTTCTTGGAGTCAACTTTCCCGCTGATGGACCTGTGATGAAAAAGGAGACGACTAATTGGGAGCCATCCTGCGAGAAAATGACACCTAATGGGATGACATTGATAGGGGATGTCACTGGGTTCCTTCTGAAGAAAGATGGTAAACGTTACAAGTGCCAGTTCCACACATTTCACGAGTACGTTTTTTGTTTTGTAGTTAAATAGAATTCTTTGGTTGCAAGCGAATATCATTTAAAAGCACTTTTACGTACTGAATTTATGAACATAACAGTTTGAAATTAAGAGCGGCTTGGTATAGCATAACACGTCGATCTATGGCAACAGAATCTTTTTTTGTTTTCAGAAAATGAGTTTATTTCTGCCTCCTCTTCAAAGCGAGTCTAAGTGCGGAGTTTTTGTGATGGCAATAATCTTTACTTTACATATGAATGAAAACTAATCTTCATAAGAAAAACTTCACACTTATACTCGCTTTGAACAGGAGGCAGACGGCATATTGCTTCGTCGTTTTCAAAAAATCTAATGGCGGCTGCTGGTCACTGAAAACGCTCCATCACCTCCATGTTGGTGGACGAAAACAAAAGATCTCTCAGTAATTAATTAGCTCCTTCTGTACATCCACCAACAAATGTACATTACATCAGTGTCATCTGTTTCTCTAGAGATTGGTTGCAAATCGGCTATAAGATCAGGCAGAACTTGATTGGCTACCAACCCCCCCCCCCCCCCCCGAAACATAAATATATATTACTATACAAAACAAAATGAAACATAAGAGACCCTGGATCGGTTTGTCTTTGTCCAAGCGATTGACAGGCAAGTTTAAGCTGAAGTCTTCGCCATGACCCTATAAGCCATATTGTCCTCTTCAGTTAGTTCTAACTGGCGCCAAATGCCAGGTTATTATCTTATCATTCTTTCTTTCTTCTTAAATCCCACGATTTGATTCTTCTTTGTTCTCTACAGTGCAAAGCAGAAGTCGAAAACCATGCCAATGCCAGACTTCCACTTCGTGCAACATAAGATAGAAAGGAAAGACCTGACCGGTCCTATGCAGACATGGCAACTGACAGAACATGCTGCTGCATGTAAAAACTGTTTCACTGAGTGAGAAACATGATTCTTCGAAAGTTCATTGCAATACCCTGATAACAATGTAGTTCGAACCAGGCCAGTAGAAATAAAGCACATTTAAAATAATCGACTTAAAATTGTTGTCCTTACATTCATTGATCCACTAATAAATGCTCACAAGAAACTTGATTCTATTCATTGGATCACTGACTGCTAGATGCGGGAGAACTGTGTGGTTGGCTACATATCATGACAATGAAGTGAATATATTTTAAAGGGACGTTCTTGAGAACTTTCTCGATGCAGTTTCACTCAATATACAGTGATACAATTGAATTCTTCACATTTCCACGTTGTTGTCAATCTAGTTTCATTGCTGCAGAGGATGACCAATTAATGCAATTAGTTCGTCAGATCTTATGTCAAATTTCAGATCCTTATGACATTGCTGTCAGTGGACGAGCGAGAACCTGCTGAAGCAGTGATTTGTGATTGAGTGGATTTATGTTTCTAAGTTCCTTTCTTTAATGCTG
>NC_090885.1:31949148-31951648 GCF_036669925.1 Montipora capricornis
AGCCTATAAAGAAGTTCCGAAGTTCCTCCTCAATTGTCGCCATGTTGGAGAACGAAGAACCGGAACGCATACATAGAGGCATAGACCTGTGGGTAACGCTGTCAGAGCAGGTCCTGGGAATGAGTTGAAAAACTCGCTAGCGAGAATTAGAAAACTCGCTAGCGAGAATCAGAAAACTCGCTAGCGAGAATTAAAAAACTCGCTAGCCAGAATTAAAAAACTCGCTAGCGAGAATTAGAAAACTCGCTAGCCAGAATTAGAAAACTCGCTAGCGAGAATTTAAAAAACTCGCTAGCGAGAATTAGAAAACTCGCTAGCCAGAATTTGAAAACTCACTAGCCAGAATTTTAAAACTCGCTAGCGAGAATATGAAAACTCGCTAGCGAGAGTTGGATAGTCGATCGCAGAAACTCAAGACTGGATCGCGGGAACTCGACACTAGATCGCAGAAACTCGACACTAAATAGCGAGAACTCGACACAAGATCGCAGAAACTCAACAATCAGTAGTTAGAACTGGAGCTTTTTCCACGAAACTCGACCATCCCCAGACGTAACTCAACCTACAATTTCTATAACTCGATCGTGTCAACATGGATTTCAACCAGGTTTCCAGAAAGTTGAAGGGCTTTTGGCAGTAACGGCTTGCCATACGGGAGTTCTCAGCTTGCCTGGGGAAGCGAAAAAAGTCTTATGGCTTTTTCTCCATAGGATTTTTGTACTTGGTCATTGAACTCTTTGCATCACATTTCTTAGCTGGAAGCTATTGCCAGATGTATTGGAAACACTTGGATTGTGAAACCATGGGACCTCACGAACCCTCTTTTTTATTACTCCAAAAGCGTTTTTAATAGCGAGCGTAGCATGAAAAAAGTAAGACGCCCCGACTGGAAACATGATTTTCATTCTTCTTCCGATCCAGAGTGTCAGAATTCGCGATCCACTCTACGTCACTTCTTATGTAATAGCCTGGCCAAAACGCTCGCAACATTTCAACGCAACATCTTGCAACATTTTTGGGCACAACATGTTGAATGATGTTGGATCGAATTTGAAAGTGGTCAAATTTTTCAAGCAACATTTTGGATGTTGCATGATGTCGTACTCTTTGGCCTCGTTCACGCAACATTATTGCACAAGGGCATGCGCACTAGATCCACTTGTTGCGCGCCAGGAGCCTGGGGCACATGAACATCGACATGAACATTGAAAATGTTGCGAGCGTTTGGCCAGACCTTAATTAACGGGGTGTACAAAAAAATGGGGTTAACCATTAACCAACATTTTAAGAAAATACCCAGGCCGTGAGTCACTTAAGAAGGTCTTCATTTTGCACACTTGTGGTCTAACAGGACAATTAACTCAAAAGCTTATGAGGGATCTTTTTTAACATGAACAATGTGGTTTTCTTGTTGCATAATACATTGAAGAACAACTTTAATAAAGAAATCGTTTAATTTCACCTCCACAGTGGAGTTCCGAGCGCTCATATTTCTTTCAGTGTTTACCTCTCGACCGTCAACTTTTTGATTTTATGCAAGAGACGTACATGTATGTGAATAGAGTTCAAAAGATCACCCAAAATATGATTTTTTTGATGTTTGAAAAATGTACATGCCTCGTCACCCTCGCGTCCTCGCGAGGGTGACGAGGCGGCAGCATTATAAAGCCGTGTGCACGAGTTGATTTTGGTACCTACAGGGAAAAGATTTCTCGAATTGAAATTCAACATAAGGTAATGTAAGAGTGACATCATCGGTGATTGTTTTCGAGTTAGGCAATGGGATCGCGGGATCTTTTAATCTAAACCAATCACATCAGGAGTATCATGATCGGTGACAAGATGACCACATGGTCGATCATTTTCTGGCGTGCTCTTGTTGGCTTGTGAAGGTGTGAAGCAGGCAGGAAAAGGTGAGTGGAAATATTGATATTATACACTCGTGAGCGTAGTCTTCTTGCACGTACTTTAGTTTAGTGTTTTTGGGAACCAGAGTGTCACAAATCTAGCAGCTAGCAGGCTGAAAACATCGCCCAGCGAGGCATCGAGATCAGCTCGAAAACGGCGAGCGGTAGTGCCACAGTGTCGGCTAGCTTGCAAAACAGTCAATTGCGTTGACAAGGTCGGCCAGCGTGCCATTTAAGAAACAGAAAAACAAAACCACTTGGACAGAATCACTATAAACTCAATCAGAGGGCGCCTCTTTTTATCGAGCCGGTGTGTTCAAAATTACAAATTTAACAGTCACGGCGAGCGTGCCAAACAACTATCTTGTCAATTGTCTTGACAAAATCGGCCATCGTGCCATAATTAAGGAAAAATACGTAAATATATTCAAATATATTCTCTAAGTATAAACATAAATCAGAGGGAATATAAAGCCTCTTTCCAATCGAGCTAGTGTGCTCGAAATCATACGACTGAGTCACGGGTCACACGACGTGTCGCTGTTAGTTTGTGCTGATTATCCATTAGCGTTCACAAAAGTGAAAAACAGTCT
>NC_090885.1:31966648-31974148 GCF_036669925.1 Montipora capricornis
AAGCACCCGGATTGGACAGCCATTCGGGCCCATACCAACAAAGGCTATTTTCCTGGTTTACATGACCTCCTCGACTGCCTAGGTCTGCTGGGTTTTCCTTGGTAGGTACATATCTCCACTTTATCCATTCCTTCTTCCGTATCTTCTGTACTCTGTTGTTAACGAATTGTCTATACTCCCCGTTTCCTCTAATCCAATGGAGAGCGACAGTACTATCGGACCAGCAATAAACTTGAACAAGTGGGTAGCCATCGAGTGCCTCTTTAAGAGCGCCTCTCAGCAATTTTCACCTAAGACCGTGCAAGATAAAAAAATCGAAAATTGCCAGACTTTGTCACAATAAAGTACTGCCAAAACCATTTTTAGAAAAATATGTTTTAGTTTGTTTCGATAATTATTTTACCTGGACGGCGACTTTTTCGGTATGGGGCCTTGTGAGCGAGTGAAAACGACTCCAAAATGTTGCTTGTTTGAATCGCTATTTTTGAAATAACGAATGAGTAACTTGAAAATCAAAACAACATGGCACAACTAGAGTAATTCCTTCACCCTTTAGCACTGTTAACGGTACAATATACCAAAACTGGAATTTTTGACCAAATTTTAGATCTTAACCTTTTTTACATTGATTACAGAGTGCCAAATTTGTACGAAATTCGACTGTCAAAAAAGCATCCTGGTACATGGCTTTCTCAAACGGGAGGATATTCATCGGAATAAGCAATGTTTCTGCTCCAATTAAATTCAATAAAATTTTTGGGTAAATGAAACGGAGGATTTTTGAGGCCCAATTTCAACATGCTGTTTGTCAACAAAAGTCGACCTTTGACCACCAAAGCGGAGGCGAGGTATATTGAAATCACACACGCTAATCTCGATTTATTCACTGAACAATTCGAGTCTTTAGGTTTACTGGAACTACTGTGGGTAAAATGGAACGTGTCATTGAAATTTAACTGTTTTGGTTTAAAAGTGACATATCCGGTAATTAAAATAACTAACCTAAAAATTTGCATACTAGTAAGATTCATTCCATTCCATATTTTTACGCAAACAAGTTTCCTTAATTCACTGTCTGAACAAACCTGCAAAACAAACAAAGAAAGGTATCCCCCTTTATATAAGTATACTCTGGTTGGATTTTCCTCGAAGCCCTCAAACGACCGTGATTGTGTCGTCAGAGCTGTCACGCAAGAGATTAGGACAAAGCACACAGACCAATGGCTTCGTGCTGTTATTCTGAGTTTGTTGGGGGAATTTGTGGCCCAAGTTCTGATAATGCAGCAAACGTTCAATGCGTAACAATAGCAAAATGTGATAAGGACACCAAGGCACACTTGAGAAGTTATAAAGTGTCGGATTCTTCTCTGGATACAGAGGCTACAGTAGACTTTTCAAGTGCTCGCACGTGCAGGTCAGCTTTAACTGAGCAGAAAATCACTTTGCGAAATCCCCAGATACTACCTATTAAAGACTAAATGTCAAAAGCAGAATACCCGCCCACAAGAAATGGGCCCTAAAAACACTGCTGCCGCAGTGCCGCAGTCGTGTATGAGGCAAGGACCGCGGCACTAGCCAGTATACTCAGCTCAATTTAACCTTAGGTCGACTAAAGCACTGCGGCACCAGCCATTCTACTCAATTCACTCTATCCGACGTGAACCGCGCGAAACCCACTTTCGTTCACTTCAGCACTGCGGCTAGCGGTAACGCATCTTTCAGGCATTTTTTCGCATCAACTTTCAAATCCTCATGTTCTCTGACCACTTGTTCCGGAATTTACGTCATAAGTCGAGAGAAGACTTCAGCGAGTGGTATGCCAAAATGTCGGGCAATTTGCATGCTACTTAAAAAGTCGTAGAAAATTCGGCTCTCGTTTGAATGGAAAAATCCTTTCGCTAAAGTTTATTTTTGAATATGGACTTTCAAAAGGGAAAATTATTTTTTTTACGTTATGGGCACTTTAACTGCAATGTTATGATACCATATGAAACACCAATAAATGCTTAAACAGATGCACTCATTAATGTGACGTAATAGGTTACCGTGGAAATAAATGAGCCACCAAAAAAACACGCTATATATTATTATATATATATATATATATTATCTTTAAACGCGTATATCGCAAAAACGAACTCCGTGATTCCCATTTTTTAATTGCTGGAGAGTAATTGGCACGCTAAGACAAAACTCATTGCAAAGTTTGAGAAAATAGGCCATTTCCGAGATCATGCCTGCTTCCTCTTCAAACCCGTTCTAAGTGCGAAGTTTTTGCTATGAAAATTAGTTTTCATTCATATGTAAAGTAGAACTAATTACCATCACAAAAACTTCGCACTTAGACTCGCTTTGAAGAGGAGGCAGACATTAAATCTGAAATGGCCTATTATCTGCAGCAGATTCATAGCCACCTTCACAATTGGGAATTTTATGGTGGTTCTTAATGCTCTCCAGATTTTTTTAAACTTTTCAGAGCTTCATCTTAGCCTGCTAATCGCTTTTCAGCAATAAAAAATGGGCGTCACCTTAGTTCGTTTTTGAGATACTAAGTGCTTTAACACAAAATATAGGGCGTTTTTAGATGATTCTTTTGTTGCCATGGTAATTTATTACGTCACAGTAACATGTGCATCTTGTTAAGCAATTATCGGCCGGTGTTTCATGTGGTACCATAACATTGCCGTTAACTGAAACATTGTTACAGAGTTAGTCTGTCTAATGAGACATTCCCTCATAAATGGTTGAAACTGGTTTGAGCCACCTTAACACACACGCGCTAGTTTCTGGATAGATTTTGATACATACAACGGAATTAGCATGGTTCTGGTCAATAGAATTCTCTAAAACCCGCAGACCACCACACCATGTATGTCTTGTAGGTTGAAAAATTAGCCAGGATTTATTGTTCGTTGAAGCTCAGAGATAGAGCGCAATCTATTCAAATACGAGGTACAAGTTTCATTCAGAAAATGTGATTGAAATATATTTTCAAGAAAAAATAATGGCGCAAGGTGGCTGTACGGCTGTGAGGGTGTATATATTTCTTATTTTAGCAATATTTTGTCATTAGAAAACTAGGTATAGGGTTACAGATATATTATTATCATGATACTTATGTAATAATATTATATAAATTATACGTAATACCAGTATATATTATATAATACATGTTATTATTAAATTATATACTACTACTAATAATAACATTATTATTATCCATTGCTATGTATGTCAGAAAATAAGCCGGGAGACAGTAGCTTTGTAAGCTCACTGAAATTGGAGGATAAATAAAGTTATGCATGAATGAATGTATGTATATCGATCGGTTGTTCTATTCATGCAATACTGTATTCCACAGTGGGGTTAGCCCTTACGCGATGCCACAGGAATCAGTACTACTTGGAGTAAGCTTTTGAAGTTTTTGAGACTGAGCAAGGGTTAATCCGCGCTCCCATTTCACTGCCATGTGTGATGCCCATTCATGTAGGCAGGCGCGATTTTTCTTATTACATCTCCATCGGATTCCAAATCGATCACGATGCCGTAGGCAAATCGTCGTTCCCAAAATGATATCGTATATCTCAAAAACAGCTTTGAAGGCAATTAATAAGAAAACAATAACCGTTAGGTTTAGGCAGTGATACAATCCGGCTGCGCTGATCAATGTACTCGCTTCAGGGACAACTGGAAAAGTGACTACTCACAGTCTCGTACAACGATACATGATTCAGATGATTACATGGTCTTATATATCTTGCTTACTCGATTTTTGCACTTGGAGCGATTGCTGAATACCCGTCCGCAAAGGAGCGTTTACGTTTGCGACGCTAGCCGCAGTGCCGATAGAGTGAATTGAGTAGAATGGCTGGTGCCGCAGTGCCATAGTCGACTTAAGGTTATGCACTGGTCATTTGTTCCCCCCACCCCCCGACCCCCGGGGATAGTGGGGACATATGGGGAAATTACTAGGGCAATTACGCGAGATTACGCCACAATTACGCCTCTAGGGGGTAGGGAAACTACAAGATTTTCGTTCCTCTGCCCTACCCCTCTGGGGACATACAGGGGGAAATATCGGGGAATTTTTACCTAGGAGGACTGGGACTGAAAAGAAACGAAGAGCAATGGTAATGAGTATTTTCACACGTGCAAAAAAACAAAAGAACAGCAATTATGTCTAAACGTTTTCTTTATTGGTCGCTTATTCCTGTCTTGTTTCTATCCAGTTCTTTTTTCTTTTTTTTTTGTTTCGTTCCTTATATAGTTCATGTGGCACACACAAATGGCAAGAACTGTATATTGTGGTAATTTCCCTAACATTTCCTTGATGACTGAGAATCTTTTAGGAACAGAGGGGTGGGGGAATTACGTGTGTTTGTCTGCACTAGTCCCCAGTGGAAATACACCTACTTTACAACCATTCAAATGTAATTTCCCTACCCATCCCCGGGGGTCAGGGGGTGGGGGAAACAAATGACTAGTGCATTAAATTGAGCTGAGTAGACTGGCTAGTGCCGCAGTCCTTGCCTCATACACGACTGCGGCACTGCGGCAGCAGTGTTTTTAGGGTCCATTTCTTGTGGGCGGGTATTCTGCTTTTGACATTAAGTCTGTAATAGGTAGTATCTGCGGATTTCGCAAAGTGATTTTCTGCTCAGTTAAAGCTGACCTGCACGTGCGAGCAAAAGTCTACTGTAGCCTCTGTATCCAGAGAAGAATCCGACACTATAACTTCTCAAGTGTGCCTTGGTGTCCTTATCACATTTTGCTATTGTTCCGCATTGAACGTTTGCTGCATTATCAGAACTTGGGCCACAAATTCCCCCAACAAACTCAGAATAACCGCACGAAGCCATTGGTCTGTGTGCTTTGTCCTAATCTCTTGCGTGACAGCTCTGACGACACAATCACGGCACAACTCACGAAGGTCACAAAGCGTTCGACTGGTTCGATGGTCGTTTGAGGGCTTCGAGGAAAATCCAGCCAGAGTATACTTATATAAAGGGGGATACCTTTCTTTGTTTGTTTTGCAGGTTTGTTCAGACAGTGAATTAAGGAAACTTGTTTGCGCAAAAATATGGAATGGAATGAATCTTACTAGTATGCAAATTTTTAGGTCAGTTATTTTAATTACCGGATATGTCACTTTTAAACCAAAACAGTTAAATTTCAATGACACGTCCCATTTTACCCACAGTAGTTCCAGTAAACCTAAAGACTCGAATTGTTCAGTGAATAAATCGAGATTAGCGTGTGTGATTTCAATATACCTCGCCTCCGCTTTTGTGGTCAAAGGTCGACTTTTGTTGACAAACAGCATGTTGAAATTGGGCCTCAAAAATCCTCTGTTTCATTTACCCAAAAATTTTATTGAATTTAATTGCAGCAGAAACATTGCTTATTCCGATGAATATCCTCCCGTTTGAGAAAGCCATGTACCAGGATGCTTTTTTGACAGTCGAATTTCGTACAAATTTGGCACTCTGTAATCAATGTAAAAAAGGTTAAGATTTAAAATTTGGTCAAAAATTCCAGTTTTGGTATATTGTACCGTTAACAGTGCTAAAGGGTGAAGGAATTACTCTAGTTGTGCCATGTTGTTTTGATTTTCAAGTTACTCATTCGTTATTTCAAAAATAGCGATTCAAACAAGCAACATTTTGGAGTGGTTTTCACTTGCTCACAAGGCCCCATACCGAAAAAGTCGCCGTCCAGGTAAAATAATTATCGAAACAAACTAAAACATATTTTTCTAAAAATGGTTTTGGCAGTACTTTATTGTGACAAAGTTTGGCAATTTTCGATTTTTTTATCTTGCACGGTCTTAGATGAAAATTGCCGAGAGGCGCTCTTAATATTTGTGGCCAAATTTGCAGCCATGTGAGCAGCCACGAGCTCCAGGCGTGGTACTGTCAGTCCCTGTTTTGCTAAACGCGCTTTGGCCGCCACGATACCTTGAGTGACTCCGGAAGGCTGTGATACAACGGTGAAAGCTGCAGCCGCTACGCCAACCCCACTTGCATCGCCGAAGACATGCAAGGAAACGCTGTCAATTGGTTCCTTGTACTTAGCTAAGGACCTCGGGATAGTGCTGGATTCTGGCTTCGAAAACTCCCAACTTGCCCACCTTTTTCAAGGTTTGGAGTTAGCTGCTCGTCCCATCCAACCTTGAAATTGCACGCATCTCGATAAAGTAACTTTCCACTGTGTGTTACGGGGGACGCCACTCCTAGTGGATCGTATACTCTAGCTATCTTGGCGAGAATTCCTCTTTTTGTTGCGACAGCTTTCTCTGTAGGTACGGCAACGCTGATGGTGTCTCTCTGCTTGTCCCATTCCAATCCTAAAATCATACTTGTTCTTCTTCCTTGGCACAGTTGCTGTTTGGCGAACGTTTGGTCTTCTATGCAAGATTCGACGTCTCCAGTCTCCAATTCCGGTACATTCGAATGCCACTTGTGCAGCTCAAAGGAAGCGTCGGCAAATATCTCTATGGTGGCTTCCTTCATTTCTTTGGCTTTAGCAATTGTAGTTCCTCCCCCGATCCAATCATCTACGTAAAGATCTTTCTTGATTTCTTTCACAATCTCGGGATACTTGATGCTCCAGCTGTCTAAATGCTGATCAATCACTCCCGCCAATAGGAAGGGTGAGGACGTTAACCCGAAAAGTGCTCTTGTAAAGCGCAATGTTTCTATCTCTCTCGTTCCTATATCTTTCACCCAGTGGAACCTTAGTGCGTCTCTATCCTCAGCTCTAATTCTTACTTGCAGAAAGGCCTTCTTGACGTCTCCTGTTACGGCAACTGGGTTGAAACGTCCACGGATTAACACACTCCAGAGTTTGTTCTGCAAGGGAGGGCCAGAGTTCAGACATTCGTTCAAGGATGGTGCACCGTTCCATGCTCTGGCTGAAGCATCGTAAACAACTCTCAGCTTGGTACTTTCAGCTGATTCGCGTATAACTCCCTTATGGGGTATGTAAAATTCTCTTCCATGGATTAAGTCGGGGGCGTGTTCGACTACTCCAGTTTCCAACTGCTCCTGAATGATTTCATGGTAATCACTGATGGAATTCGATGAATCTAGCTTCCTTAAAAGGCTCCCAAGTCTGCGAAAGCTTCCTTCTTTGTTACTTGGCAGAGAAGGGTGATTTCCTATCCACGGAAGCCCGGTTTCGTACCATCCTTCCTTGCTCCGCCACAATTGCTCCTTAAATTCCTCATAGACTACACCCTGGTCTCCTGTCGGTGAATCTTCAAGCCCGAGAACATCTAATCTACAAAGTTCTTCGTAGTCCGCGCTAGATGTTTGAGTGAGGAGCATATTGGTGGTGTCTAACTCATGACCAGGTGAAGTAATGGTCCAGCCCAACTTCGTGTAACTTGCGACTGGATCCCATTCCCTACCAACGCGTTGTGGCTCTGAGGTGCTGATTCTAGGGCACTCACTATTTCCAAGGATAAGATGCACTGGTAGACGGGGTTTGTGATCGGTA